>NC_136974.1:34103995-34116495 GCF_032717465.1 Coenobita brevimanus
TTTAGATGAGTCATAGGCGCCTGGGAGGGTTAAAGGTGCCTTTCCCTTTCAATAAGTAAATAAAGAGATAAATAAATGGAACCGAGAGCAGAAAACAGAAAATGACAGGAATTAGACCGACAGGAATTCTCTCTTTTAGCTTGGAATTTGAGTTCGCTTACCCCTTGCCTCTCCACGTCCACTTCCCCCCCCCCTCTTCCTCCACCACCATCCTCCCCTCCCTCCCACTCCCCCCACCCCTCCCCCTCCCACTTCCCCTTCCCCTCCCCCGCATTTCGGATCAAAGCTTTCCTCTCATCTGCCGATCTGGAATCTGGAATCATCACGTGCTTTCTCCTTTTTCTTTTTCCTCCCTTTTTCCCCTCCTCATATTCTCCTCCTGGTGAGAACGATCAGACGGGAGCAACACCACCTGGGGAGGCAAAGGCACGCACCGAGGATTGAGTCCGACCGTGGCAGGATGGGGTCAGGTCGATCAGGGTCAAATCCACGTCTCTTATTCATAGATTTTATAAGATTTTCATTCTTACAGAGGATCACTTCAGGAATTGCGGTCAGTTTTTTTTTTTCATCGCCTCGAAGCCTAATGAGATCACAGAATTTCGAGGCTGACTAGCAAGATGGGGTCAGTTCAAGTAGGATCGAAATCACTTGACTCGACAGGTTCCCACACACAGACAGAAGCACTTTAGTCTTGATACAGATACGTGGGAGACCAGGCATTACTGAGGTGGACCATTGACAATCTTGAATGACGGGTGGGATAATTTTACCAGGTATGAACGTGACCTGGCCTGACCTAATTAAACAGAATCCAGGTGAGGCATTGACCACAGATGTTGAGACTGGCGTGGGGGGGAGGTTGAATGTATTAAGTGTTAACCTTACCTGAGCTGACCTTAACTGGCTTGATCCGACGACCTAACGTGATCAAACATAACTGGGATAGTCGCTGATTATACTTATTTACAGTAATACAAGTAGAGCAGGAGAGCATTTGTCAAGTTTCGACCTTACCTGACCTAATCAAACATACAGGTATCTGAGGTGAGGCATGACTGCAGACCAACAGTAGAGAGCCAGGGAGCGAGGCACCTTGTGCTAAACTGACATGACCTAACCTAACCTACCCTTACCTAACTTTATCCTAACTCAATTTGACAACCTCACCTAGCCATACCTAACCTATCTAACCTAACCTGACACAACCTAACACAGTCCTATCCTAACCCTGATTAAGACTGACTTTAACCTAACCATACCCAGCCTGACCTACTCTAATTAACCTGACCAAAGACAACCAAGGTGAGGCACTGACCGTAGACCTTGAGGGTGACAGGGCGAGACAGCTTGTGTTGAGTGTTAACCTGGCACTCGTACACCCCCGCGTCCCTCAGCTGGGCATACCGCACCACCAGCGTCCATTCCGAGCTGCCTTCTGCGTGCACCACCTGTAGGAGAGGCAGGCGAAGGTATGTTAGCTTAAAGCAAGTTAGGTTAAGTTAGGATAGTGTGGAGAAAGACAAATAGTATGCTGTGGTGGTGGAAAGTGCTGAAGTGAGCTTAAGTGTAAGTTAGGAGGGTATGAGGGTAATCAAACAGTACGTGAAAGTGACAGAAAGTGCTGGAGTGAACGTTATATAAGTAGAAGGATATGAGGTAGGCTAAAACTAAACTGAAGTGATAAGAAGTGCTGAAGTGAATGTAAGTCTATGGTAAAAGGGTATGAGGGCAAAGAAACAGTCCGTGAAACTGGAAGAAAATGTAGGAGTAAATATGAGAGTAAAAATAGTAGCAATGTGAGTATATACAACATGAATGACTTTAGGAGTACAATTGCCTTGAGTTGCAAAGTGACCAGGTGAAAATAACAACAGTGAGAGGACAAAGAGACAGTAAGGCACATTCTAGCTGTCTAGGGAGAAATTCCTTACACTTTTTCTCAGCGATATATCTTAAGCACTTCAACCTTAATTATTTCTAGTAGGTAACTGATCCAAACTATGCCAACGGTAAAAAAATAAAAAAAAAGTGTGATACGTAATAAGTCGCCGAGAAAGAGGTGTTACGAAGCATTGCATGATACTGGGAACACGGCAGGATCTGTAGGAGGAAAGGTGAGAGGTAAAGTGGGTGTGAACGTTAAAGTAGAAATGGTTTTGTAACACGAGGAAATAAAATAAACGAGTGGTTGGAAAAGGAAGAGATGCAGATACAGAGAGAGAGAGAGAGAGGTAGTTTGCGTGATTTTCTGTGTTTTAGTATGCGTGTGTTAGTGTGTTTTCGTGCTTTTGTTTTTTCTGCGTTCTTGATCTGTATGTGATTTTTACTGCTTGCTTGCTTGCTTGATTGATTGTATGTATGTGAACGTGCTTGTGTGTGCGTCTGTGGGTGCGTGCGTGCATATGAGCTTGCATGCGTGTGAGGGAATGGGGAAGTTAGACTGCAAGAACAGATATTGAGGTAATGATACAAGAAATAGAGGCAAATTGTCCTCAAAATTTTCTGTAAGGAGAAAATTAAAGAAACGAAATTACTGCTCCTTTATATTTTCTACAACAACTTTGGCCACTTATACACTCTCTGCAGTTCCCTTCCACTTTTCCAGAGTTAAGGAAACGTTTAAGAGGTCGGTAGTTTTCTAAAAAATTTAATAGCATTACTGAATGACATAAATCGATATTGGTAAGTTTTTATTTCGATGGCACTTTCTGGGGCGCACCTCTTGAACTAAATTGGATAATCTCTCTCTCTCTCTCTCTCTCTCTCTCTCTCTCTCTCTCTCTCTCTCTCTCTCTCTCTCAACAAACCTCACCTTCACCTCATCGCAACACGCACCTCCACTTCTTCCTCTCTCTCGCAAGACACACACACACACACACACACACACACACACACACACACACACACACACACACACACACACACACACACACACTCCCTCCTCCTCCACACCCACACTCACACAGTCCTCCCTCCTCCACACACACAGAAAATATTATATCCTTGTTTACACGCACAAACACACAAGCAAAATGGCGCACAAACATACACTCAGGTTTCCCGGATTTATCGAGGACAAAATCAGCTTAAAATTCCACCATTATCAAATTTGCAGCACAAGTGGGCCAAGGATGGAAAAATATCGCGACCTGGGTTTAATTTCATCTTTGTTGTTGGTGGTGGTTGGTTGATTTATTTTACTTTTGCTACCTATAGGCGATTGTATTTGACGTAGGAAAGAACAGTTGTGGTAAAGGAATAATAATAATGATAATAATAATAATAATAATAATAATAATAATAATATTAATAATAATAGTAGTAGTAGTAGTAGTAGTAGCAGTAGTTGGCCTAGGAGTAGTAACAGTAGTAGTAGAAGTTTGTAAATTTTATGTTATCGTTTTCTCGGTGAAAGTTTCAAACTTTTATAAACCCTCCTGGAAACTTCTCAAATTTTTTCATTAAAAAAGATGAAAATTTTCAAAGGCACTGGAGTAATGCAAAGTTTCGGGAAAAAATAATATAAACTTGTGGAACAGATATTGAATATATGAAATTCATGATTTATCGAAAAATCAGCACAACTTTGATCTGATACACTTTCTTTTTTCAGTACTTTGTGGTGAAGGATTTACTAGTTTTTGTTTTTGCTACCGTTGTTGTGAAGGATTTTTATGCTTTTCCTAAGAATGGTGATGATGATGATGATGACAGTGATTAATTTGTAGTGGCATATTTTGTTACGAATATGTGATGATGCAAGTTTGTGTGACATTTTTCCTATTGCCTTGTGGTGAGACATTTCTGTATAAGTTTATGGAAAGGCATTACTTTTTATTCCCTTATGTAGAAAAGGATTCGTCATTAATATCAAGTTTTCAGTTTCGTACTTCTTCCTTGTAATTTTGCGGAGATGCAACTTTTTTTAACACTTTCCTTTGAAACCTAATGACGAAACAGTTTTTATTTCTATCAGTCTGAGTACCTTCTAATTTCCTGGCGAGACAGATCCTTTAATCTGTGCTAGTTTATGCCCTGTGTGACTTATATTTCTACTACTTTGTTGATTGATGAGTTTCTGTATGTATTTATGTATATATATATCTAAGTATGTATGTGTTTTTTTATTCATTTACTTATTTACTTACATATTTACTTACCTACTTACTGATTTTGGTGTGAACTGCATTTAGAGAGCTCACCTGAAATCTCTGGTCCGCAGAGTAGGTGTGGTGGCCTGCCGTCAGAATGTGTAGGTCCCGCTTCCGGAGCCACGTCACCTGTGCAGGAAAAAAAAAAAAAAAAAAAAAAGGTAAGATATTAGCAAGGTGTACGAAGACCACAAATAAATATCACGGGAACCAAGATGCAAAAGTATTCGCAATGAAGGGTTACATGAGAGAGAGAGAGAGAGAGAGAGAGAGAGAGAGAGAGAGAGAGAGAGAACGCAATTTATCGCTTCTTCATAGTGTTCATTCCATTCTCGCATTTTTTTTTATTATGTTTATGCCCGACTTGGGGTATGGTCTTATTCTCCCACGTGCCACACACCTTCATATGTCACCCATTCAGCACCAATTCCCACAGTTCATGCTGAATACATACTAAAGTTCTTAGCTGACGGAAGTGCTTTTGTAACATTATGACGGGTCTTATGGGAGATCAGTAAAGGCTGTTATAAAGGAAATCATGTAATCAAATTCCTATGCTCCATGACTCCAAACAAAAATAAAAAATGAATAAATAAAATAGAAAATAGACAAGTTCTCTTTACTACACAGAATGGCTCAAAACATTCCTCCTCCACCACCCAGGACTACGTTTCACAGACATATAAACACACACCCACTTCAGCCATACAGCCAAGTAGGATCCTTCGTGAATCCCCTTCAGACACTCATCCCCCAGAAACTGCCCTTCCTAGAGAGACACGAGTGCACCCAGCCAGATTACATTGCCTAATAGATAGATAGATAGACAAAAGTGCAGATAGAAGATAGAGATGATCGATAGATAGAAAGACAAACAGGCACAGATAGACAGAAAGATACGGACATCTATACATAGATACATACATACAAAGAGAGAGAGAGAGAGAGAGAGAGAGAGTGCAAGGTGCAGAGGCGGGCGGGGTGAGGGGGAGAGGGGAGAAAGAGAGTAAGGTGACAGTGAGTGAGTGACTTAAAGTGAAGGAAGACGTGATGATGATGAACGATGATGATGATGATGATGATGATGGGAGGATGACGATGGGGGGAAGAGGGATCAAAGAGGAGGGGACAAATGGGGAGAAGATGAGGGCGAGGATAAGATTCAAGAGGGAGGAGATGAGGGATAATGATGGTGATGATGAGAGGTGATGAGGGGCGGGAAGGGAAAAAGAGATCACCAAGGAAAGTTTGAAAGAAGTGAAATAGAGGAGAAGGAGGAAGAAGAAAATGCCAAGGAAATCGAGGAAGAGGAGAATGAAGAGGAGAAGGAGGAGGAGGAGGAGGATGAAGATGAAAATAATGCATTGTTATTATTCTTATCATTTACTTATCCTTTGTAGGCGGAATGTGACATATTTGGGTGGACTTAAAAATGAAAATAGAAAAAATGCGCAGTGGAATGTAATTTGCCTTTTTTTTTGGGGGGGGGGGGCCAGAATGAAAGGCTAATTTTTGTGGGCTTAAGAATAAATGAGGGAATGGAGAAAACAGGAAGAAAAAAGTGGAGGAATTATGTAAGACATAATTTTCATTATTTACTTTTTTGAGTGAGGATTAAAAACTAATTACCCTGGGCTAGTTAAAAAAAAAAAAAAAAAGAGAGAGAGAGGGAGAGAGAGGACTGGAAGGGAGAAAATCGTAGAGGAATGGCGCTTATGTGTTATACTGTTTTCATTACTCTTATTTTTTAGAGAGAAAAGAAGAGACTTATTTTCACTAGCTTAGGCAGAAAAAGGGAGAGAAGAAAAATGGAGGGGGAAGAAACGCAATGGCAGGACGTTTGTGAGTTATATCTTTTCAAGGAGTGGGTGTCTCATTTCTGTGAGAATAGAGCCTAAAACAAATGAAAAACAGCGGATGACAAAATGTTAGAAAAGAATTATTAAAAACGCTCAGAGGATGCTCACTGTTACAGTTACACATTATTCTCTCTGATTAATCGACAGCAATCCAATGGGCTGAGGTCTAGCTTCGCAGGTTCGAAACCTCGAAACCGTAAAGCAATGACTGATCAAACCCATATTTCCTCTGCACTCCCGGAGTTTCTAAGCAATGAGATGAGATACCAACCCATATGACTACTGTTCATTATTCTTGCAACAAGTAAAGAAGGATTAGAGTGATACAGGAGCACATGGGAATTGGTTGAAGTAAGGCCTTATGACTCTCCAACGAAGCACCTTACTGTATGGGGCTTTGCCAGAGCGAAGCATTTTGCGAATGAGAATCCTTGGGGATCTAAAATGAACCACCATATGAGGCTTCACTAGAATAAATGCCTTATGTGTGACAATCCCTACCCGTGAATGACCGACTGTGCTGCTCCTATAGAATTTTCTGGATCTAAAAATTCAGTTAGGTTTTGTCACGGTGTCTAAATGGAGTGAAGAATCTACTGACTGCAATCGATTCAGTATAATTTATTATTTTTATTTCTTTTGATTAGTACAAGAATGGTGGTCGTATTCATATGGGCATACAGGGCATTTTGGTAGTTCTTCCTATATCTCCGACCGGTGTGTTGATATTTTTTCTCTCTCTCTCTCTCTCTCTCTCTCTCTCTCTCTCTCTCTCTCTCTCTCTCTCTCTCTCTCTCTCTCTCTCTCCCCTGCAAAACACCACCACAGCCTTAACCAGCACATTACCCTGTCCCCCTCCAACTTATACCACAGCTCTCTCTCCCTCTTTCCCTGCCTCTTCGTCTCAGTACATAAGCCACACACCACTTTCCATCTCACATCCACAACAGCCATCATCCTCTCTCTCTCTCATCTATCTATCGATCTCCATTACATAACCCAACCACCATCTTCCATCTCACATCCAGTAGAACTACCTCCCCTCACTCTCCTCCCTCTACGTACCATCATCTCACCCACCACGTCACCACTTCCCTCACCCCACCAATAACTCTCTCTCTCTCACGTCAACCTTTCCTCTTCCTCTCACATTCAAGCACAACACACACGCGCACACACCGTCATCTTACTCACCATAATCTCCCTCTCTCTCTCTCTCTCTCTCTCTCCTTTTAGCTCAAGATATTTCCCCACTGACTGAGGACTGAGCGCTAACTTTACACACACGACAAGATGAGGCCCGGCTTTCATCTCTTTCAGGCACTTGTGTTATGCATCCACTTCCCTCGCCTTCGGTCTGTTACATTTCCTTGCATTCCTTTTTGTCTTTCCTGTTCTATCTTCTTCATTTCCCCGTTGTTTTTTTGTTCTATTGTTTTAGTTTTTTGGCTGCTCTTAGTGAGTTTGTTAGTATGTATGTGTTTTGCCCCTCCCTTCCGTTATTTACACTTCCTTGTCTTCCTCTTGTCTCGCCTAAGTTCGTAATATTCTTTTTCTTTTTATGCTTCTGTTCCGTATCTTCTGTGTGCTCACCGCCTGTGTATTGCTTTCTCATTGGTTTAGTTGTGTTCCTTTTTCGTCGGACCTTTTCTGGCATCTTAATATATCCGCGATTATCTTCTTCCTTTATTCATTTTCTTCATCGTCTGTTTACCGTATGTGTTTTGCTTTTTGCGTTCTCATTCGCTGTGTCCCCTTGCCTTTAGTTTGTGTCGTCTGTTCTAATTTCTTATATTCCTTTTCTTTTTTTCCCTCTGTTTTCTTGATTGTCTCTGGGCCGCATGTGTTTTGCCCGCACTTGTTTTGACCCACATCGTTTTCTTTCCTTTCGCTGCGTACTCTTTTGGTCTGTTGTCTAACGAGATAGGTAGATGAATAGAGAGGTAGAAAGAAAGAACGAAACAACTAACAATCATTTACATTTTTATTTCGAACCACAAGCGACACGAGAGAAACATGTCAAAAAGCAGCCCTTGCAATCGACAGACGCTGAGAGAGAGAAAATCTGACAGGATGATGGCAGGGGTGTTGAGGAAGGAGCCTGACAGGGAGAAAAAGGTTTGGAATATTGACAGAGTGACGGAAAAGCAATATCTAAAAGGACAGGTTGGCAGGTAAACGCATAAATGAAAGAGTCGAAGAAGTAAGGAGAGAGAGAGAGAGAGAGAGAGAGAGAGAGAGAGAGAGAGAGAGAGAGACTGTGGCTATGGTGGTGGTGTGGGTCCTGCATAATAAATCCTAAAATCTAATTATACATTACATGAACGAACTTTTGAAGGGAAACAGGCCCCCTCCTTACCTACTTCTCATTTTTCCCCTGCCTTCCCTCTTTCTCCCTCCCGCAGTCCTTTCCATACTCTCTCTCTCTCTCTCTCTCTCTCTCTCTCTCTCTCTCTCTCTCTCTCTCTCACACACACACACACACACACACACACACACACAGTCCTCTTTTTCTTCTTTTTTCTCTCATTCATTTTACATTTTTTTTTTTTCATTTTTACTGTATTCGTGTCATTAGGCATCTCCTATCAGTTCCCCCTTAATTTACCACAGTCCACCACAACCACCACATTCGTCTCTATCACCATCATCCATCACAGCCACCACTCACCTTTGCCGCAGACTCCCTCAACCACCACTACCACAGCTACCACACACATCACGACTACCTCCCAAAACAATTACCACACTCACCACATACACCATCTAACACCACAACCACCTACCACACCCATCATCTACCTCTACCACCACAGCTACCATCCACCACTTTACCACAGCCACCACAACCTATCACAATTACCACCCACCACAACTACCATCTGCCACACCTACCACCACCTTTAGCTAACAACCAGCATCACCACCACCTGCCACATCAACCACCATTGTACCAGCGACTACCACTACCACAACGATCAGTCTCATTTCCCATTACAACCAACAACCTACCCTCATCACCGCATCACCCACACCCACCACCACCACCACCCTACCTACCACACCCACCGCCACCAACCTCCCTACCACACCGCCAATCTACCTGCGACTACCTTTCCCGCTGTCAGTTCCCGGTAGGCATTAGGTCAGGACACGTAAAAATTTCTCTGCATTCAGTAATTAATATTCTCAGAACCAACTTTTTAGACTCCTGTATCGTATAATGAACGGAATCCCATTAACGTTGTGGCTCCTACGAGTTGCAGGTGAAAAGAATCGTCAGGTGGAGAGAGAGAGAGAGAGAGAGAGACAGACAGACAGACAGACAGACAGAGACAGAGAGACAGACAGACAGAAAATCAGACACAAAAACATAGACAATTCAGAAAACTTAATTCAGCAGACGAAAAAGAAAAATAATAGTCATAGGGTATACATAATTCTCCAAATGTATATTAATGAAGTTTTTAAATGGCCTTGAATAGCATAAGTGTGAGTCATGAAGAAAGTTTGGAACATTATTAAGAGTTATGAATGGGCTCTCAATTTTATGAGGAAAAGTGAAGTTCTTTTTCTCTTCTCTGTGTGATTAATGCCTTCTTAATTTTGAAGATTTACCCACATATTATTAAGTTACTGAATTATAAGGTTGATAGTGTGTGTGTGTGTGTGTGTGTGTGTGTGTGTAAAGAAAAAAAATCCTTGTGATGTAGGTAAAATTTTTCATTTCATCTCCGTTCCTGCCATTCATTTACGAAGGGTAAACTGTATGAGCATAAACATACATGTTTATAACTCAAAATAAATGAATAAATGAATGGATAGAAATGAATCTAATTGAATGCTAAAAAAAACGTAAATGAAAGATAAGTGTTAAATATCACTATAACTGTTTGTACTTGAAAAATTATATAGGAGTGAGTAAAAACACACACAAAAGTAATGCACCAAATAATCTTCATCCTAGGTTCAATGCAATCCTAAAACAACCACTGCTGATTCCAATGTGTTAAAATTCCAGACTGGTAAATATATAATACTGTCTATGAGTTCATGTTATATACGATGATTTAATGAACACTTTGAGGGTGTTTGAAGAGCAATGAGAGGGAAAACTCGGGGAACACACAGATACAAATATTTTGCCAGAAATAATCGTTCGGTGTGTCAATTTTTACAACTGTTGGGGTGGTGTGTCGACTTTTTTTTTCTTTTTTTTTTTTTAGTATACGTGCCTTAACTTGGAAAGGAGAAATATTGACTAGGTAACGGTGCTTCCACTGCCGCCCAGCTGAATGTAAATATTTTAAGTTCAAGTAAGTTTTTCACAATTTTGCCAATTTCCAGAGAAGACAACAGAATAAAATGATCCTGGACTACGGTCTCTCTCTCTCTCTCTCTCTCTCTCTCTCTCTCTCTCTCTCTCTCAAAACGCAGGACGATGAGCTTTGGAATATACGAACTGAACTGTATATACTGTATCATGAACCCTTTGAATCCGATTACGTATATATTGATTATTCTTGCTGCTTCTTGACATGGTACTAGTGAGGGACGCCTTCTCGTGGTGGCACTGCAGGAGATAACTCCATCCTGCAGCTCGCCGGGTTCACATTCAGACGATGTTACTCTTAAAATAAAGAAAATCGTCTGACATAATAAGGTGCTGAAGGAGTGTAGAGTAACATTTATTATTATTATTATTTATTATTATTATTATTATTATTATTATTATTTATTATTATTATTATTATTATTATTATTGTTGTTTCTCTTTAATGTTCTCCCGCTTGACTATCGCTACTGACGGAGCCACAAGCTTTACATTAGGGTATAAATAGAAAGATTGACAGACAGATAGATAGACAGGAAGGCAGATAGATACTCGCATGATCCTGGTCTCATCCTGGCCTGACGAAATTACAAGAGGGTGAGTAAAAAATATGAAGAAAGTCTGCCTCGACGGCTTAAAGTTCGAAGTACAAAGGCGAAGCGTTGAGAGGCCAGCCGGTGTGGGAGTATTGAGCCTGGGGATGTGTGTGTGTGTGTGTGTGTGTGTGTGTGTGTGTGTGTGTGTGTGTGTGTGTGTGTGTGTGTGTGTGTGTGTATTGTGGAGGAGGGGGGGGAGAGATGGGACTGAGGGTAAAGGTGGGAATATGGAATAGTGAGAGTACGTGTAGACATTTTGGCTGATGGGATAGGTGTGTGTGTGTGTGTGTGTGTGTGTGTGTGTGTGTGAGAGAGAGAGAGAGAGAGAGAGAGAGAGAATCACGGGGTACGTGTGTGAGAATGGGAGGGAAGTAAAGAATATGGAAAATAATAGTATATGAAAAAATTTACTGAAGTTGTGTGTGTGTGTGTGTGTGTGTGTGTGTGTGTGTGTGTGTGTGTGTGTGTGTGTGTGTGTGTGTGTGTGTGTGTGTGTGTGTGTGTGTGTGTCACTGTACAGGTGTGGTAGGTGTGTAATTTCGTACGAGTGCGGGGAAGTGAGGAGTGTTTAACGCAATACATCCTGTGACCTTTTTTTTTTTTTTAAGACTTGTTTTAGACTTCTCTCGCTACATCCAGGCTATTTAGATTCAATTTATAATAGACTTTTAGAATTTAAAGGTTTCAGCGTAGCCTAAATTGACCACTTTGTTTCAAGAGTATTTTTTCCATAGCCGTAGCAAGATTAAACAGAACAAGACGTGTTCCCAGACCTCCTATTCTTATCTTTCATTGTGATCTTTTTACATGGATACTTTTCTCAGACTAACGCTAGATGGTTTAATCTATATTGTTGAAACTGTGTCGTTAACTATGCAGCAAGTGTGGGCAGGTGTGGGTGTGTGTAGATGTGGGAGAGTGTAGGTCTGTATGCGTGAAAGTGTTTGTAAGCATGTTTGTGTCAGCAGATAAGAGAGTGTGTAGATATGGAAATGTGTACGTGTGTTATTATGCAAGTGGGAGACAGGGGTGGACATATGTCGGACTGTGTAGGTGTGGGAGAGTGTAAGTGTTTATGTATGTATTTATGTATGTACGTAAGTGTGTAGCAGGTATACTGTAGACGGGTGTTGGAAGGTGTGCAGAAGTGTGGGAAAGCTTAGACGTGTAATTATGTCGGCACTAACAGGTGTGGAAGTGTGTAGATTCGGAAGCATGTGTGTGGCAGGTTTAGAAAGCTATGGGCAGATGTGGAAGTATGTAGGTGTAAGCAGGTGTGGAGCAGGTGTGGAACAAGTGAGAGGAACCACGAAACAAAAACCGGAGCCCCCAGACGCAGGAGAGAGCTGTACCTGGCCAACTCATAAGGCTCTCTGGATGTGATGCCTGAGGGGATGGTAGTGGAGAGAGAGAGAGAGAGAGAGAGAGAGAGAGAGAGAGAGAGAGTGGTACAAGGACAAGTAGTACCTCAAAAGGTCTTATGATCCATAGGAGGAAGGGGGGGCAGATAGAGAGGGGGAGGGATAAGAAATTGGAGTGAGAGAAAGAGGGAGTGAAG
>NC_136974.1:34126495-34133995 GCF_032717465.1 Coenobita brevimanus
TATTTACTAGTGATAATCTATTCCTTTGTAGAAACTTCGTTATGGAGATCCTGTGCCTCCTTTTCCTGTCCCATCAATTTTACCAGCACAAAAGCGGGCATGATTTTGAAGAAGGATAATGTGGAGTTAACCTAGCGTAAAGTCATAATAGTCTGTAAATATATGGACTACATAATCATACATGCATATCATTATACTCACACACACACACACACACACACACACACACACACACACACACACACACACACACACACACACACACACACACACACACACACACACGAGAAAATAAAAAGACAAAAGATACTTCACGTCCTCTTACTTTACACACACACACACACACACACACACAAAACCCTCCCACACACACACAACCTCCCCCCACTCACAAAACACCTCTTCCCTCGACACACAGCCCACACAATATATACACTCACTCACACACCTGACAAAGGACAAACAGAACGACGAAAAGATACATTAGGCTCTCCCACTCAGCCAACAAAAACACATTTATACCAGACAAATACATTAGGATCCCATGAATATATAAGGACGACCCGAGACCCAGGCTAATAGTGTTCCTGGGTGACCTCAATAGGGAGATATTTACAAGGCTTCTCGGCCCCCTATTGGTGTGGAGAACTCTAGTATTCTGTTCCAGCCAAGGCGAGATGAATTTTTATTTAGTGAAGTATGGGATCCTGACGGTACTACGGGCTCCTATGACTCACTCTGAGCTGAATAAAATCGTCTGGTGTTACTGAATCTAGAGCTGATCCCACTATGAGAGCGCTAGATGGTGCCAGCAGTGACCTTCTTACAATCAGGCAACATTAATGCTCTGATCTAGTAAACGCCAAACGATTTTCTTAAACTGAGAGTGAACATAATAGTCTCAGGGTTAAAACTGCCGACGGTAATCCTGTCATGATCAGAATAACTCAAGTGTGTCATGTATTTAACTCCAAACGATATGCATTCAGCTGAGTGTGAGTTCCAAGGGTCTGTGAATGTCAGAATATGCCAATTATAAACAAATCTCTGTAGTCATTAATTATTATATGCTATGTCAATTTCTGTAGTTATATTTTAATCATTATTTATTCTATTTAAATCGTGAAATCTCCATACCAGTTAATTATTTTCGAATGTCACTTTGTTTGGCTGTATATAAGTATCATATTTCAGCAATCAATTTAATCAAGCTGTGAATAGTTTGGCAGTCAGGAGGGTGAAGATATATGTTTACGGTACATGGACGATCTTGTACACAACTGAAGTTGGAGAAAGATTATATTATCCCTATATCTAAGCGACACACAGAGGGTATACCAAGGGACCTCTAGTTATACGAAAGGGTTAAGGATATATTCTAGGGCCTATAAAGTTACACTAGGGCCTCAGATATACACTTGACCCCCAGATATACACTAGGGACCCCAGATATACAGTAGGGCCCCAATACATACACTAGGGACCCCACACATACACTAGGACCCCCACACATACACTAGGACCCCCACACATACACTAGGATCCCCACACATACACTAGGACCCCCACACATACACTAGGACCCCCACACATACACTAGGATCCCCATATATACACTAGGACCCCCACACATACACTAGGACCCCCACACATACACTAGGACCCCCATATATACACTAGGACCCCCACACATACACTAGGACCCCCACACATACACTAGGATCCCCACATATACACTAGGACCCCCACACATACACTAGGACCCCCACACATACACTAGGACCCCCACACATACACTAGGGCTCCCAGATATGCACTAGCCTCCCTAGATATACACTTGGGCTTACAGACATAAAATAGGACTTTCAGAGATATACACTAAGACCATTCTCTCTCTCTCTCTCTCTCTCTCTCTCTTAGATAACAGAGATAAGACCTCGGTTCGCGGTCAGCCCACACCTTAAGAAGATTTGCTTGGATGGTCATGTGGCAGTGGGGTGGCTTTTGTGTTTTTGACACTCATTAGAGAGAGAGAGAGAGAGAGAGAGAGAGAGAAAGAGGATAATTTTCTTTATCTGTTCTACCTGTACACACACACACACACACACACACACACACACACACACACACACACACACACACACACACACACACCAAAGAACAGAGACAAAGACAAAGATGAGGACAGGAAGAGGGAGGGAGGAAGATCGACAAAGACAGATACAGAGTGATATAAAGTAGACAGACAAATGGATCATAGGAAAAACAAAAAAGACAGCGAGAGATGGGGACGGCTAGGGGGGGCTGAGGAGGAGTTGGGGAGGGGGAAAGGGGTCAGAGGAGTAGGGGATGGGGTGGAGGGGTGAGTGGAGAGTGTGGAAGGAGTCGAAAGTGGAAAGAAACATCGGAGGTGGAAGGTAAAAGTTTGAGGTGTGGGGAAGTGGTTTGGGTCGTTACCTCTTATTCGGAGACCAATGGGGGTTCGATTCCCAGTGTCCTTGTTATTGTTTTTTGTACCATTTGAGTTAGGGCAAGGTACGGGAGTGAGAAGATGAGTTAACATAGGGCTTTACTTTAATCGGTGAGGATGAGTTAGGGCTCTATTCTAACTGGTGAGGAGTTAGGGCTCTATTGTATTAGGCGAGGATAGTTAGATAAAAGTCTTTCTGGCAGCTTCCTTTATGAAATCATTTTGCTCATCTTCCTAATCTCATACATTAGATACATCGTTACATTGTGGATTTATGGCGTTATCTAGCACTTCATACTTGGCAATATTTTTTTCCTGCAAATGGTATTACAGCATTCTCTCTCTACTACATTATTTATGCTAATTATGTGCATGTTACCCCATACACTAAGATGGCCGCTTTTTTACGTTCGTTATATTACCGACATATGAGTTTAATTAAACCGAGGGAAGAAATTTCGTGTTGAGGGGCAGTATGAACACCTTAACTAACCTAACTTTTCCTGCTCGTGATTTTTTTTTTGTCCTATGCTCAGTAAGATCGTACTGAGACAAAAATAACGATAAAAGACAAAAGACGTTCTCGGGCAAATGGACCTAGAGAAGTCTAAGTAAAATATAAAATAATATAAAGGTGTAATGTGCCAAGTAAACCCCTGAATAAGTATGAGATGTGAGTGAGCCGTCTAAGACCACGGCCCAAGGATGCTCTTTAGAAATTTCATCCTTAAGCTTCAGCACTAAGAACAAAGAAAGCAAACAAAAGAAATAAAACAATGTGAGAGAAGGCCTTTCTTCTGACTGGAAAGTGTTTCAAAAAGAGTTCTAACCCTTTCACCACAACTCTGTCAATCTATCTAGCCATTATCTGTCTTCTATCAGTCTATCTATCTATGTCTGTCTATTATCTTTCTACCTATCTATCTATCTATCTGTCTATATACCTATCTATGTTTATCTGTCGGCCCACCTCTGTTATACTGTTACACGGAATTTGTATAACCAGTGATACAATGAAATCCCTAGGGATTTTGTGAAATGAGTTTTAATTAGGGTGGCTAAAATAAGGTTGGGTTAATTTAGGCTGCGGTTAGGTTAGGCTGGGATAATCTAGGTTAGTTTAGGTTAAGTTAGGCTAGGTTAGTTACGTTAAGTTAGATGAATGCGTAACACAATTTAGCCTTAAACTAAATAAACCTAACCTAGCCTAACCTAACCTGAACCTAACCTAGATTATCCCAGCCCAACCTAACCGAAGCCTAAATTAACCTAACCTTAATTAACCCATCCTAATTTAAACTCATTTCACAAAATCCCTAGGGATTTCATGGAATCACTGATTACACTAATTCCCTGTAACATATATAGCTAACCCGAATAAAAACACATTATACAAAGCTTAGTATTACCAGCATATACAAAATAGAAGCTTACCTGTACAGCCAAGGACCATGACGAGCTGAAGATGGTGAAGGATGAAAGGTGACATTATCTCTCTGCCAGGGTCTCTCAGCAGGCGACGAGGGAAACTGTTGCAGTGGGACAGGGAGAAGACAGGAAGCGAAGAGGCTAAGTGGAGGGTTGGATAGACAGGGGCGAGGTCAAAGTAGAGAGATTTGTTTTGGAAGAGACAGGAAGGATGCGGGGTGGAACTGAGGGACAGACGATTGGTACAAGAAGAAACAGAGAGATTAAAGGTGTAGAATATGGGATAAACGAATGGTGCAAGAGAGGGGACGACCGATAAGGAGTAAAACTGAGGGATAGGCAGGTGGTGTAAGGAGAAAGAAGATGTGATAGAGTCTTAGAATGTGTGGTGGAAGGGTAGACAGGTGCAAGGGTCTAAACGAAGTGGTGGGAAGGTGGTGCAAGAAACTGAAGAGAGGACTGGTTGCGATCAATGGAGGGTACGAAAGGAAATAGGAAACTTCGAGAAAGAAAAGACGAATCGGCTTGCTGGGGTGGTAGACAAGAAAAGCTGGAGTGGAAACTGGGAAAAAAGACAGGGTAAGAATTAGCAGACGCGCTGGGAAAGAAAAGAAAGTAAATTATATGGCCAAGAGAAATTTAATCAGCAAAATGTACACAAAGAACTACGGAAGGAGGTAACTCAGATACTGTTTGACTGCAGTTCAGATAAGTGAAACAGAAACAAAAATGAAAGAAGAGTAAAGTTCAAGGTGAGATAGTTAGGGTTACTGAAGAAATTGTGTGTAAAGAGGAAAACAGTAAGACCAAACCCAACAGAAGAAAGTGGTGGAAGTAAAAAAATGTCAGATAAAAGACGGAAGATGCAAACAGAAAATTTATCACGACCAAGAGTCAGACTGGGATTTTGGGTGTCAGGTGGTGATAGAGTGGGCAGGATGGGCTTTGATCAGACGAAGGGCAGGATGATTCAGTGTTAAAGGGGTACTTTAGCCTAATTCCCAACACAGAAATCAAATTCAATCCACTTGAAGGACCTCTCTCCTCTGCTGGTATCTTTAAAGTTCCTTCTTTGTTGTTGAAATGCTCTTGTTTTTCAGTTTTTCTTCTCTTTTTCCCAATAGAATTTTTGCTCAGAACGTTTATACTCTTATCACACTTGAAGTACTCATTCCTGTGTCTGATTTTCTTTTTCTTTTCTTTCTTTTTTTGTGATAGGTGGTGCTCTTTACGCCTTATTGTTTGTAAATTCTATCACACCTTAATGACAACCTACACTGTCGACGATGTTTGCTTTCTATGTTTGTTATTGTTGTCCTGTTTCACAGTCTAATAAAGGTTTTTCTTACTTGCGATAACCAGCTTCCTCTTGTCCACTTTCTTTAATCAGTTCTCTTACTTTATAAACAAGTACTATATCTAATGTTACTTCTCTTTCATTAGTAGGCTAGGATTTTCATTTTACTCTGTTTAATGGTATTTCTTTTCTTGTGGTTTGTGTTCCGCGTTCCTTTTCGATAACTGATACTCTCAAATTGCCAGCGTTATTAGCACTGTCTTTAAAACTGTTATTTGTGGCTAGTTAATTTCTCTGACTCTCTTCGCCTTCTAATTTCTGACACACTGTAAATACTATATCTTTATCAAAATTCTGTCCCTTTTCGCTTTCTAAATTCTGTCACAGTGTTAATACCAATACCACTGTCATTATTTAAAACATTTGTGGTTAAAATTCTCTGTCCCCTTTGTCTTTTTCATTCTATCGCTCTTAAAACACTGATAGCACTGTCTTTAACTGTTCTTCTTTCCTGTGTTTAGTAAAATTGTATGTCTGTCTTCACCTTAAATATGCATCACACTTGAAGCACCAATGCCACTGTCCTTAACGATAATCTCTGCGTGTTCTCCCAGCGTTGCAAAGTCCTGGATCCATATTCACTTTCCATATTTTCAACACGTTTCTCACAACTTCAGAAAAATACACTTCAGCTTCACTCACTTCACAGATACAGACAGGAAGAGTTCATGATTGGTCGTCCATATCCCAGCATGGTAAAAGCAGATCTGGATGTTGGAACTGGAAATGATAAGAGTTATATAGTGTACATTAAAATCTTATATGTTGAGTGATGAATGTCTTTTTATGTTATTTTGGTAATTTCACATGATTATACTTCGTTCAGAAGAGACATTTGGGGTTGAAAGTGTTAGTGAAGGCTATATTTAACCCCGAAAATTAGACAAGTCTCTCGTGAATTGAATATAATTGCTTGGTGGAGGCTGGAAAGAGTAGATGTGTACATAGATAGAGAACATGTGTGTGTGTGTGTGTGTGTGTGTGTGTGTGTGTTTTCCTTGCTATCTCCCGACGCTTTTACTGAGGTTAGGAGAGTACCCCTTGTAGCACATTGGTTAACAAAGGCTTTACCAAACAACGAGAGGTGGAACATTTCCCTCGGATAATAATAATAATAATAATAATAATAATAAACTAATAAAAATAATAAAAATTGTCTGATATCAAGAAGACAGTTTTGAAAAGATATCCCAGGGCAAAATAAAGAAAATGGATGAAAAAGATAGAAAATAAAATCCGGGGTAGGATTCTCAGACATACTTGGGTAAAATTCACTGTCGTTACCATGATCTGTATTTGCAGGAAGAACTGGACAGGTGGAAAGTTTTTACTGTCTTCTTTCTTTGTCCTTCCATCCAAAACAGGAAACAGTTATGACAGTTTCCCTCTCGTAACCAGGAAATGTTTTTGATGAAAGAATGCAGGGCAGGGGAAAAAGTCTAATGTTGCTGACCACCCTGCAAAAACTAAAGTGAGATACGGCAGGAAATCCATCTTAAATACCTTTGAGAATCCCACTCCCGATTACTGAGAGACGATGCACAGTTCAATATTTAAATGCTTTTCTTGTTGGGCTGTAACGTTAAAAGCCAACAGGGGCCTTATGTTTATTTTGGAAGAAAGACAGACAGACAGGAAAATACATACACACACACACACACACACACACACACACACACACACACACACACACACACACACACACACACACACACTTGTCCTTCCCTCTCATCTTCCTCCCACACACCCTCTGTTCGTACCCACATCCCTCCCTCCATCTTCCTTCAACACTCATAAGTAAACGCCCTCCTTCCTAAGTATTCCACCCTAGGCTTTAAGTTCGTTCCCTGAGACGCGGCTATCATCTCACGTATTGTATCGTCACACACACACACACACACAAACACACACACATTTACATCTACTTACAGACAACCGTACGCTAACACACACCGAAATCCATCCATGCAAAATATTCTCTTTCATCTGCCCACATACACTCCCTTGCACAATCTCCTAAATATATCAACATATGTCATTCCATATAAATTTACATACACTTTTATTCACCCACATATACTTACATGAAACCACGTATTTACATATATACATTTGCTTAATCAACTCAGACATTAACCACATCCACTCATGTACACTTGCACCCACCCACATATATCTACAAACGCTTACATCACGCCACACACACACACACACACACACACACACACACACACACACACACACA
>NC_136974.1:34146495-34241495 GCF_032717465.1 Coenobita brevimanus
ACAACATTCAGACAAACACGAGCAGACAACAGTTTAACCCCGCAATCAGACTGGACTGGCTTTGTGCTTGGCTTGGGTGTAGGGTAAAGCCAGGGAAAGCCTCTCAAATCCATCTCCTCACAGGTCTCATGGCACTCACACACACACACACACACACACACACACACACACACACACACACACACACACACCTCTTCCACTTCTCCTTCCCATCCCACAGCCTTTGCCCTTTTTCTCGCACCCTAATTCCCTTAAATACATCTTCACACCAGCATCACAATCCCCCCCACCCACCCATCAACTATCTCTCTCTCTCTCTCTCTCTCTCTCTCTCTGGAATTGTTTGTAGGGCTTCAGCAACTCAATCTCCAAGCAATTAGAAGTTGATGCGATACCACAATACACAGGTTAAAGATCCCACACGTTATGATTGCTGAATTCCCTCGTTAGCGAAGGGGTTAACGAAGGCTCTACTTACACCCTCCAGCTCCAAAAGCCTCTCCTGAGCTGAGTAAAATCGTCTGGAGGTAGCAAGGATATTGCGAAAAGGATGACCAAGTGCAAAAATGTATCATGTGTTTAAATTATAATTCTTTTAGGACGAGCTCTGGTAGTGGAGAGGGACGCCTTCACGTGGTGGCGTCAAGGCGTTTCTGCTTCCCGACTATTCAAGCATCTTTCTACTCTCTCCCTATCCCCTCAAAGGACGATGGTGGACTCTAGGTAAGCGGCAACTTCAGCCTGCAGTCCACCGGGTTCACATTAAGAGGAGCCTGGGGCCACAAGAACAACAACCATACGTACATAGGAATACACAGGTTGAAGGACACATAGGCTATACAGGGACATTCTCTCCAGCTTTCGTAGGAGCCTCCCTAGAATTTCTTCCTTGCCAAAATATTCTTTTATACATATGATTCGTTAATACTTTCTTGTATGTTTTTTTAAGCAGTCTCGGCTAGTGCGAAAAAAAAAAAATCTAAGAGGAAAATATTAAGGTGTGGTGGAGCCAAGAATTCTGAGATATGAAGGGTGAGTGAATGGATTTATGGACCATTTGGGTAGTTTCCTACATTCATGCTTTCCTGTTCTTACATCTGGATTCCTAGCCCTTGGTGTGTTAGTGCGAAATAGGGTCTAGATGATGATGATAATGATGATGATGATAATGATGACGTTTTTCATCTTACAATAACGAAATTATAGTGTATGTCTCCAAACATGTGCAGTCTCGGTAGATAGTTTCAGAATTTATCATGTACATCGAATTAATAAAGCTTAATTCCGTCCTGTTAGAGTATATCCAATTAAATCCATGTGATTATTATTGATTAGTTTTATAAGACCTCATTAGGACTAGTAACCGAACACTTCCGGTGATTTTACATACGAATCTGTTGAACATTTCAGTACAAGAACGTATTTTAAAAGTTTATTCTCGCTACTATTGCAGATATGTATGCATCTTTTTTTTTAATTTCCTTTGTTTTTCCTTCCTCCATTCATTGTCTCTTAAAAAAATAAATCTGGCAAAACTAGACCACTCCCAAAACTTGAATACCATGTCGTGTTGCATGAAAATCGATGACCCTTAATTAGGAGGTAGGGATGAGTCTCCTTGGTACCTAGTCAAATCGACCCTCCACTCTAGTTACACCTGACAGTCAATTGAGTTGCAGTGAGTTAAGCTGAAAGGAGTTAAAGATATTTGTCAAGTTAGAGTGAACAAACTGTACTAGAAGATTATTTTTAACCTAGAAGAGCCCCAATTAATGAAGGACTTAATGAAATTTATACGTGATTCGCACGCTTCGAAAATTCTCTCTCCTAAGCTGAAACCAAGTGTGTAAAAATACGAGGAGTTAAATTTTGGAAACGTCATTGCTTTGCAGGGCTAAACTTACGTCATGAACTTTCAGTGGTTCGAGATTAGAGTCAGCATTTGTTTCTTCCTTTCTTTTTTTTTTTTTTCCTTTGGCTTAGTCTGATCCTTGCACTTTTACTCTCACACGCCAGTTTCATCTGATTAATCCCATCTCTCTCTCTTTCTCTCTCTCTCTCTCTCTCTCTCTCTCTCACGTCCTCCCACGCCCCTACACCCACCATGCCTCTCTATCTCAACAAACTTGTGACAAAATGCACCTGAAGTCAGTAGCTGTCCTAAACTTTCTCCTCTCGTGTATGACTTTTTCTTTTCTCGAGGACATTTATTCAGACGTATTCAAAGTTACATAAATATGGGAAAATCGGCCGTATTTTCAACCCCGTCAGTTCGGCGTCGTATTTCCTATTCAAATTTTGTATTCTAATCTCCAGGCAGTTTTACTCAGAAGTGGAGGGATTTATTTTTCGAGCTGGAGGGATTACGTGGAGTCTTCATAAACCCTTTTGCTGTTAAGGGACTCTGTTTTTTTCTGATTTTTATTTAATTCTTGCATCTTAAATTCTTCATGCTCTCTATTGGCTGAATCGAACTTAAAAACATCCCTGTAGAATACAGATTTTTGAAAACTCAGGCTAACCTCTCCAGCTCTAAGGCTTTTCACAAATAAGTGAAAAAAATATATATATAAATAAAGATTTAAAGGGTTATCATCTGCAGACAGCAGAAATAAATGTCAGTTCTAGTGTTGAACAGATAACATTAAATAAAAATACAGGGGTCGCTTTGAAGCTGGAAAATGATTAATGTCACAAACTATAAAATAATCTTTCGGGTTCCATGTAATACCAAGATTTTAAAAGGTTATGGGTCATGTTTTCACCTTGCGATGTGCGAGTGATATGTAAATAAATATAAAAAGCTAAATAAATAGGTTAAAAGTGCTTCTATGTGATAAATAAGAAGATGAGAAACAATAATCATATCAAGGTTTAAGTGCTTGAATATGGAGACGTTTCTATATTTCTTTGAAGTTTATTCTTGCTAACGCCTGATAATTCTACCAAATATCTAATACATCTGAAACTAGATGGGATAAATATTGCATTCATTGACCCCCTGGTGCTGGAGAGGGATGCATAAAATTGCTCTCTCTCCATCTCGAATGCAGAAATGAAAAGCTGATAAGAACTGTCATATGTAACTAGTTTCAAAGCAGTGCTATGGAAAGAATGTCGAGCCGTAGCATTTGTTTTTGTCACTGAGATACATGAAATAAGCTGCCAAAAGACGAAAATCTGAGTCAGGTTAAGGCGAAAGGGGTATAATCATTAGTCAGTGCAAAAAACATTTATTTCGTATATGATCACCGTTTTTTTCTCTCATTTCAGAGTTTTATTCCAGCCTCGATTTGTGTAACTTCGTATATATTAACAATGCTATTTCTCGAATTTTGCATCTAGTCACAAATTTATCACGGTCTCCATTTTCATAATTTTTAGAACCATTAATCCAAGATCCATTTATACTATTTCGCGCCCAATCGAATTATTGGCCAAATTTCCCCCAGCCCCAGCAACCCCTTTCTTATCGTATTTTGGTGCAAATTTATTGGAATCGCACGTTTAGCATAATATCGCCCGGTTAGTTTCTCGATATTACCAGTCTTGATTTGTCATTTTTCATGCACATGGTCCAGCGTCGATTTGTATCATGTCAATTGGTGTCATGTCGATTGGTGTCATGTCGATTGGTGCCATATCGATTGGTGTCATGTCGATTGGTGTCATGTCGATTTGTGCCATATCGATTGGTGTTATGTCGACTGGTGTCATATCTATTTGTATCACGTCGATTTGCGTCATGTCGATTGGTGTCATGTCGATTGGTGTCATGTCGATTGGTGTCATGTCGATTGGTGTCATGTCGATTAGTGTCATGTCGATTAGTGTCATGTCTATTTGTGCCATGTCGATTGGTGTCATGTCGATTGGTGTTATTTCGATTGGAGGCCATGTCAATTGGTGTCATGTCCATTGGTGTCATGTCGATCGGCGTTATGTCAGTTTTCAACTTGTGTTATGTCGACTTGTCATTTTGTGTCATGTCGATTTGTCATTTTGTGTCATTCGTCGATTTGTGTCATACTGAATCCGATGATCACGTCACCCCCTTCCATCTGTGTCAATTAATTATCTGATCACAAATTTATTCTCATATTGCCTTGTAATTTTCCTCAGTTTCCCCAATTTCGATTTGTCATTTTTCACGCCTTTGGTCCGACTGTGATTTTTGTATTTTGCATTTTTGTCGCCATCTCATCTCCCTCCCTCCCTCCCTCAGCTACCCCTGTGTCTGGTGTGATAATTTTCCACATTTTTTCGCAGCGTTAATTTGTGTAATTTCGTTTTTAATCGCCTCGTTGCCTCCCTTCCCCCCTTACCTCACCCCCATTAGTCTGGTGTAAATACGTTCTAAATCACATTATTAGCTTAATATCCCAGCATCATTTTTCACAATTGTATTCCCTGGCATATTTGTCAGCTTCCATAATTTTATTCTCCTTAATTATCACATTCACTACTTTTCACCAGTTTCTATACCTATAATTTCGTACAAATATACTCGTATAATTGTTGCACCGAAATGCCCCTCTCTTCCACGCCCAACCTTACCCCTTGTTTTTGTGTCTAATTACATTTTTATTTTATTATTATTATTACTATTATTATAATTATTATTATTATTATTATTATTATTATTATTATTATTATCATAGTCATTTTTTCTTCTCTATTTCTTTTCTTCTTCTTTGTTTCTTTTTTTTTTTTCATTACATTCCAGGGCAGATTCACAAGTTCCCATAATTTTACTTGTCTCCGTTTACAATTTTAACGATTTTGTTCCAGCGTCGATTGTGTCATATCGTATCTAATCCCGATATTGCCTCCGCCCTTCTGCTTCCAAATTCCCTCGTGTTTGGTGTGAATCTAAATCAGTTTTATCATAATATTGTCTTGCTATTTTCTTAACTCTTCATGCATCTCTTTTTTTTTTTTTTCTCAGTTTTATTCTCGATTCGTGTCATTTCATATCTAATCGTCGTATCAGTCCCCTGCCTTCACTCGAAACTCCTACGTGTCTGATACTGTATACATGCATCTAAAATCGCGCTTTGAACATACTGTCGTCCATTCACTTTCACTACTTTTTTCAGCTTCAGTTTGTCCCATTTCGTATTTAATCGTCATGTTGCCCCTCCCCCCTCCCTTCCACTCCTAAATTCTCTCTCGTGTCTGGTGTGAATCTCATGTGTCTCTGTCTGTCGGCTGTCACATTAGTTCAGCCTGATGTTCGTCCTCCCTCTCTCTGGTCAGTCCACTTTCTGTCTCTTGATTTACTTGTCTGTCCATGCTCTCTCTCTCTCTCTCTCTCTCTCTCTCTCTCTCTCTCTCTCTCTCTCTCTCTCTCTCTCTCTCTCGTTTATCATTGTCCCTGGTTTATCACTGCACTCTCTCGTTTATCATTGTCCCTGGTTTATCACTGCACTCTGGGTTGTCTGTCTGACCACTTCGATTTACGTCTGTATACTTTTTTTTTATCTCCGGTTATCCATACCTACTCTCCCTAGTTTATTAATCCGTCCTCTGTCTCTGGGTAATCTGTCTCTTCACTCCTTCTGGTTTATGTGCCTGTCTGTTGGCCTGTCGTTTAACATCAGAGTGCTGTTGTATCCCTTCTGTCCATGCCTGTCATCTTTGTGCTTTGTCTGCATACTTAACCCCAGCAGCATATTTTCTTTTATTTTATTGAAGTTACCATTAAATTACTGTATTCGACTCACGGAAAATCTGTAGCAGTGAAGAAATTTAATGAAGGCTAGATCTAACCCTTCCAGTTCGAAAAGTATATGAAAAATGAATAAATAAATAAATATATAAATAATAAATAATAGTGAGGTAGCAGAAAAGAATAAAAACAGAAAGACGTGATTTGACTGAAAGTTAACGAGAAAGCGATGGCATTTATCATCCTATGCTTGCCATAAAAAGACCAATTTATTTAACCAAGGACAAACCCCTTTTATAATTCAAAAGCTTTAATGGTGAGTGATTGGATGTATGATTATGTTTTTTTATCTGCAAGTGTGTTTTCCTGTCCCTATTTCATCTTCTCTTCTCTGGTCTGTAGTGTTACGTGTTATTGCATTAGGAGTTTTGATTATACTTGTCATAATATAGCCAATACAACACTTTGGCTTTTATATGCATTACTTCTTACAAACTACCTCATTCGTACTTCTCCAGCTTGAAAAAGGGTTAATTCATGGCTATCACTCACCCTCCGAGAAGAAGGTCCGGTTTGGAAGTGGGCCTAATATGGAGTGAAGATAGAAATAGTAGGGAGAGTGGGCACGAATTAACCCTAAAGGTGAGAATACCCACCTACAGAAGAGGGAATAATAGTACAATACCTTATAAAAGTGTCCCCATCACCTTCACCTCAAAACTCTCATTAACCTGTTTCCTCTGCAACGATTAAATATTCTCTGTTTTTTAGCACAAGTTCACTTTTCACCGTGGAAGTATAGTTATATTATTCCTTCCCTGCTCCCGTCTTCTCTTGTCTTTCTTCCAGCTAGCAGGTGATAAGCAATAGCCTGAGACTGAGTTGCAGAAGGCTGAGTGTTAATACAAATACCATTAATACCCTCCTCTCCGTATCTCCAGTATTCTATTCCAGCAAACACCAGACTATTTTCATTGATCTGAGGGTGAGACATTATGAACCTGATACTGATTATGTACAGACGCATGAAAGTATATCTGAAAGCATATCCAATTACGACCTTGTTTCAGTGTTCATTTCACTGACAGATCAAAAATTTCTAAGAATCTCTGTCACTTGTATTTTAGTGCATTTGCAAAATTCCTTTCTTATCTGCTCAATCCTCTCAAGCAACCCCAAAGTTCTACGCAAAATAAATATTTCTAGTGCAAGACAGAACAAGATTTCCAAGTGTCGTTTACTCAGAAAGAATTACATTAGCCTCTTATGAGTTGCCAGTAATTATAGGTTTAGAGGAAATATGTTTCTAATTCATGTTGTCCTTCTATGGTATAGGTTTAACAACTTGATTTTACTGGATATTTAACGAGCCTTTATTTGGTAGATGTTTCCTGTGACGAGGTCGACTTCGATTTGTCACTTCACAGTCACGTATCAAAAGTTTGGCTGGCTCAAACTTTTTTTTTAGTACGGCAGAGTTGATATTTTCTAGTTAAAAAAGCTCATGCATTAGAAAGCACATTGTAAAAGCATTTAAAATTAAGGATATTACCAATCAGAAATCAGATTATTCTTTTTTCGCAGACTATGCTAAGAAATGAATGCGCGAGGAGCGAGGGTGAGAGCGGACGGAGCGACAAATACCTCTCCCACCAGTGTCCCGGGACATACTGAGGCCCGCATGGACTAGGAAGCCTTGCAACTATCCTCTTTCCCTCCACCATCCACCCCCGCCGTCTCATCTGGAGGTATTATAGAGGGTCAAAATTTTCGCTTGCTATAAAGTTTCTTCTACTTTAGGTCACTTTCCTCTCTGACACATCGTATCAAACAGCAGCATCCATGGGTAAAGAAACCGCCTCCTGCTTCACTGCATCTGCTTCATAGTTGGGGTATGTCCGTCACTGTCCTGGCTGACGCAACGTATCAAAGGAAATCATTCATAAGCAGAGGAACTCATTTACTCCACCGCATCTACTTGGCACTGGTGGCATGTCCTTCCCTTTCCTCCCTGACACGTCAAAGAGAATTACCCATGGGCAGAGAAACCGTCTTCTTCTATCACTGCTTCTGCCTCACACTTAGCGCATGTCCGTCACTCTCTTACCTGACAAATCAAATAAAAGAGAATCATGTAAGGGCAGAGAAGACCTAGAAACACAAGCCAGCAGAAGAAAGTGAGAGGCAAAGGAGACGAAATATTAGGGCAGGGAAAGATTCCAAACCACTCTCATCCCGAGAGTATTCGCCAGCAGAGGGAAAAGGAAGTTACGTAAGGTGAAATATTAGGTGATTTTTCCTTCGACTGTGCTAGAACTACAGTTGTGCTAGAAGGACCCCAGACGGAATTGCATATGTAATCACTAACTCTGATGTTTCTCTGCCTTAGATCCCTCCAAAGAGATGGGAAGATATTGGATTAATAAATGAGAGAGAGATAGATAGATAGATAGACAGATAGAGAGAGAGAGAGAGAGAGAGAGAGAGAGAGATTCCATAGGGACGGGATTGGCATAGTAGCAGATGGGAAAAAAATTATTAGGGAATCAAAGGGAAGAGCATTCCCTTTGGCGCTAGTAAAGATCCGATTCCATTAAGACATCAATCACAGGTGGCAACGTTTGGTCCCGAGGATGATCTGAGAGAGAAGAGGAAGAGAAGGAGGAATAAGAGACAAGGATAGCCTGTAGGACTGGATACTTTTCTATAGGAGCAGTGAGCAGAGAGAGGAAGGGGATGAGGTGGAGGAGGAAGAGGAAGAGACGAAGTGTGTAAGTTTTGATACTGTCAATAGAAGCTGGAAATCTGCCGTTCGAACTTTTACATTCACCACAAAACGGAAATCACTTTTTTTCCATTACTGTTTTACTAATGACGGAGAGTTTGCTTTTCAGGTGAATAAATCAAACAGAATCGACATTAGCAAAAGACCTACTAAAGTGAATTTTCTGTAAACGAACTTTTATAAAAATCACTCAAGTTCAAAACGTGAATTCCAAACTCGCATTGGTCCGTGAGAGTCGCGAATTGTTGGCTGGGTGCAAAAGTTGTGTCAGAGGAGCTGACACATATCTGAAGAGTAAAAATGGAGCCGGAGTAACAGCAGTGACATATTCAAGTCGCCCCAGAGTTGTATGGAGTCCGCAGAGCATTGACCTTGTTTGCAATTCTGTCGGCAGAAGCTCCCAGAAAGAAGACCCAAATCTCTAAGACGCTGCAGTTGGGAGTTTGGAACTGCTCCTAAATCGCTGAGAATTTTCATTGATGACCTAAAACTGCCTCCTTCAAAAAAAAAAAAAATCATGTTCTAGTACTGAAAAGAATCATCATCATTATCATCTTCAGCAGCAGGCATCATCATCATCATCATCATCAGTAGCAGCAGCAGCAGGAGCATAGTCTCTTAGTCGTCATCGTCGTCATCCTAATTTGCATTAAAAAGGGGTGGTGTGGCAATTAGTATCCAACAGAAAAAGAGAAACCAGAAAAATAGATCTGTCGACAGTGTCCAGTAACGGGCCACTAAATCATTCACACACAAAAAAATCCCGCCAAATTTTTGGTTCCATCTCACAAGCAGAAATACATCCGCACTTGTAATTCTCTGTTTAAATTCACCATGTAAAAACCTGTGGGATGTAGTGTTTCCACTGAATAACAAATTACAACAGGGATGTCACCCCTATAATGTGTACCTGCATAGGCCTATACGTCTAGTCCACGCATGTGTACAAGAACCCTATATCTATCAGAATGACAAAATTCAACCAGCCACACAAGCCTGTCTCGTTTAGCTGGGTCTTGGCTGGACAGGACCCAGATCCAAGGCAGCCTAAATCACGTTTGGATTATGTTTCAGGAGAGAAGTGGGATTTCCGGTCCATATTGCCCCTTTCCATTTTGTCATATCGGCACGCAAGGGAATACACGGGCAATATTATTTCCCCACTAACCCCAAGGACAATAGAAGTAAGGGGTTAAAAATTCTGTGTCTAGAAGTGTAAGGGTGCGAATCTTGGCTTGGAGTATTATAACTGTGATTTTATAAATGAAAGTCCAGCCAAGAGTGACTGACATATAAGTTGGTTACCAGGCCTTTATCTACACTTTGCTCTCTATATCATGGCGTGTCTCCTAGATCGGTGAAACAATCTATATAAATTTCCGTCATTGTGTTGCTTTATGGTGAGACTCGCTTCCTTCTTTCAGAATATGTAAGTTCCATAAATTGTCGTGTGGTAGACAGACGACCCACATAAACACACTGTCTGTGTTGCATTATATAAATATGGAGTAATTGTCCCATTTTGGTTTGAGGACAGGGCAACCAGCGACTGTAAGTGAAACGTTTACCCCCAAATATCTAGGAAGTTTTGGAGGACCCTGCACAGACACAGGGAACTTCAGAAGGTGGAACAATGAGTCCAAAAGAATGGCACCGCTCCGCACACTTCAGATAACTCCTTGAAATGGCTAAGCAAACAGTTCAATGATAAAGTCCATATCTGGGGATTATTGCGTGGGGGTCATATTTGCCGTATTTATCACCGCCAGATTTCTGTCTCTGCGATTACCTTAAGAATTATACAGTTGCAGAGATGTCATAACTCTTTGTGTGTGTGTGTGTGTGTGTGTGTGTGTGTGTGTGTGTGTGTGTGTGTGTGTGTGTTCTTGATGTGCTTTGTGTGTGTTTTGTGTGCGCGTTTTGTGTGCGCGTTTATCAGCATTCCCTTCTTGATATAAATTTAAACTGAAATGAATAATTGCTTCCTAGTGGCAGGTATCAAAGACCATATGGCACTAATTCAGGGTAGAGACAAGCAATGGAAGAAAGATAATTAATATAAACACAATAAAACAGACAAACAATATACAACCCCACAAAATCAGGGGGAGGGAAAGCAAAAAAGTAAATGTCGTTTAACTTTTTTCCTAGATCTAAGCAATGTCATATGAGCAACTTTTTCTACTCCTGTTCGTGCACCACCTACTTAGTTTGCAAGCAGTCACACTGAACATCAATTTGATTGTATGAAACACCACAACCCTCGACATCTGGCCCACTCAGCACGAAACATCATTAAAACTGAATAACATATTCTAACAGCAGTGTGAATACAAGACGCCTTCCCAGAGAGCTAAAGACAATTGATTCTGCAAGGGTGCGGGAGTGGGTGAGAGAAAGAGAGAGTGGATGAGTGGGTGGGTGAGAGGTTATGTGGCGAAGTGGGTAGGTGAGAGTGGTAACATTTTCCCAGTCTGTTCTTTCACATTTTAAAACATTATTGCCTGCATCTACATACCACACCGACCTCAGGTATATGGAAAATGTAGGATATTATAAGCATTATTCTTCCATAAAAATGCATCAGATACTTTTAACTGCCCGCTGTAAAATGTACTATGTTTTTACTGACTACAAGAAGTTATTAAAACTTTCCATAAGCCAGCCACAGCAAAATAGTCTTCATTAATATGCACTTTCAATTCAAACCTGAGTAAAAAAACAACTTATCATCAAACTGCCACAAAAATGAAGGGATTTAATACAAGTGGAGCAAGGAAATTTATTGTTAAATTAATGTTTTAGCGTACGGATTGCATTTTTATTTACGGAACAGATTTTAACTTTTAGGACATTAATTGCAAACATTTTATTTGTTCTTTATTGAAGGAGATTTGCCAGCGGGAGTGGAGCGAAGGCCGGGTGAAGAGGCTTTGTAAGGTTGAGGAACGTCGAGGGGTGGAGTGGTGGAGAAACGGGAGGTGGAGAAACGAGTGGTGGAGGAACTTTATCGAGTGGTGATGTAGGAAGGTCATCGGATGGTGGTAAAGGAACGTCATCGAGTGGTGGTGGAGAAACGTCGAGTGGTGGTGGAGAAACTTCATCGAGTGGTGGTGGAGAAAAGTCATCGAGTGGTGGTGGAGAAAAGTCATCGAGCGGTGGTGGAGAAACGTCGAGTGGTTGTGGAGAAACGTCATCGAGTGGTGGTGGAGAAACGTTGAGTCATCGAGTGGTGGTGGAGGAACGTCGAATGATGGAGAAACGTCGAGTGATGGAGGAACGTCGCCCCCACCTTCCCTTGCCTTAGCACACCTGAGGGAGAGACCAGAACGGCAGTGCGCTGAGGAGCAGACACAATGAGCGAGGTAAAGTGCTGGTGTGATGGTTCTTTGGCACTTAGTTAATGGCGCATGACTGTGGATGTGGAAGAGAGGCAGTGGGCGGAGGAGAGCGGGAGGGGAGGGGTAGGGGAGGAGGGGAGAGAGATGATTGGGGAGGGGGAGAGAGGTGGTGGGGGAGGGAAGGTGATGGTGGGATGATGGGGAGGAGGAGGAGGAACGTATGAGGAGGGGATGTGAGTGAGAGATGGTGGGTGGAATAAGGGGAGGGGAGGGTGAGATTGGGGGAGGGGGTAGGATGGGGGAAGGAGAGGGTAGGATGGGAGGAATGGAGGGTGGAATCTACTACATTAACTTCCATCTGCATCATTAGCATCCGTCTTAATTAGCATCAACCTTGAGTATAATTAGCATCCATTAGCATCACGAATAACATTAGTAATATATCCAGTCCAACCTATCCCATCCCAACCACACGAATAGATTCCTTTCCCATCTCATCCCCACGAATAGCATCCTATCACATCCCAACCTCGCGAAATATTCTATCCTATCCTAACCTCACAAATGGTGTCCTATCCTATCTGAACCCCACGAATAGTTCTCTTTCCCATCCCAACCTCACGAATAATACCGACCCCAACCCCATGCCATACAGTATAATCCTCACGAAAAGCTGAAAGAGAAATATTAATGCCAACTTCATGGATAACACCAGATTAAATCCGTATAGAATAACAATGTCAACAATGATTTTAGTTTATAGAGTTTATTACGAATGACTGCATACATCAGAGCACTCGTATGTATGTATGTGTATATGTATGTATGCATGTATATATATGTGTATGTACTCTTATGTATGTGATTGTATGTATGCATGTATGCATGTATATATATGTGTATGTACTCTTATGTATGTGATTGTATGTATGCATGTATGCATGTATGTATGTATGTATGCATGTATATATGTATGTATGTATGCATGTATGTGTGTGTGTGTGTGTGTGTGTGTGTGTGTGTGTGTGTGTGCAGATAAACTGATTACGGTGATGGTGGTGGGCTGGGAAGGGTTTTGGTACTCGAGTGGTGGTGGGGATAATGGACTGGGAGACGTTCTGGTAATGGCACTGGTATTGGTAGTGGTGCAGTGGTGGTGGTGAACTGGGAGGTGCTAGTTAACGTAGAGGTATTGGTACTGGTAATCTTGAAAATGTAAGAGAAGGTGTTGGAGTTTTGGAGAGGTGTTGTGGTGGAGGTAGCAGGAGTGAGTCCAGCATCGCTCCTCTCAGCCCAGTGTCGCGCCTGAAAACAGTTGATACTGTACAGTATAACTTCCTGTAAACATAACTGATTAAAAAGGTTGAGATGCTTGGATGAGTTATAACATCATTTTATTCATTCGCAATTCATTTAGCAATGCTTTAAAAAAATAATATGGGCTTCATTTTACTTGAAAAGAGTTTTACAGTATTTCAGTTTGGCTTATTCTTAACCTAGTTTCATTGAAAAAAAAAAAAAAAATACGTTCAAGTGTCGTTGACTTTATCTTCGTTCACGACAGGTCAGCTCTGGAACAGCCTTCCAGGGCAGGGCAGGTCACGCCGGATCACTGGTTGGGCCTCTGTAGACTTCTCTTCTAACGGTAGCCCTGCTGGGAACAACGCCTGTAGCTTCAGTAGTGACACTTCTTGCTGCTGCTGCTTCTGGTGGTGGTGGTGGTGGTGCTGTGTCATCGCTCCGCCAACCAGTCACGTGCGCCCACCAAGACAACGACCAACTGCAGCCAACCAAAGTCCACCAGACAACGGATGAATCGAAATCTAACCACGTAACCCTACTGCTAACCAGCCTAAGCCACCTAAAGCTGCCTCCCTGCCCACACTGCACCTGGCTAGCCCACTGCCTTGCCCTGGCTCACCCTTCACACTGCCACAACTCCACAGTATATATTACCCTACCAATGCCGACTTCCAGGGAGTGAAAAATGATTAGTGCACAGCATGAGCAACGAAAACATTAAATCATAAGCACTGAAACCAAAATAAATAATTACCTAAAACCAATAGCTTGTATAAATATAGAAGGCTTATTGGCAATTCTGTTTAATGAACGAAAAAGTTTACGTGTGGATTATAAAAGATAGAGTACAAAACGAATCACATATTTTATACGGTACTTCAAAATAAAACATTACATTGTAGTTGCCACATGTCCGTAAATGTTTACTGTGGTGCTAATCTGAACTGGTGTTAGGGTAGTGGTGGTGAGTGGGTAGTGGTGGTGAGTGTGGTGTTAGCGTAGTGGTGGTGGGTGTGGTGTTAGGGTAGTGGTGGTGGGTGTGGTGTTAGGGTAGTGGTGGTGGGTGTGGTGTTAGGGTAGTGGTGGTGGGTGTGGTGTTAGGACAGTGGTGGTGGGTTTGGTGTTAGGATAATGATCATGGTGTGTTAGGGCAGTGATGCGTTAGGGTAGTGATGTGGTGTTAGGGTAGTGATGGTGATGTGTTAGGGAAGTGCTGCTAGGTAAGGAGTGGTGATAGCATGTGTAGTGTTTGCAGAATGAAAGTTCTTTAAAATATATCCTAATAATTAAAATTTTGGAGACATTGAGTGATACCTGTAGATGACTGTAAATGAAACTTTGCTGACTGGTTGGTGCAAGGTTGAGATTCTGGTCGATATGGGTGGTAGTAGTAGTAGTTGTTCCCTAGGCAGTCTGGCCGAACAGCCCCGAGTCCCTTAGGAAGGCCATGGCCGAGACAGAGCTTTCCCACAGAGCTCTCAAAGAGTGTATGTTGTGTTGTTGGCGTAGGTGATTGTGTGCAATGCAGTCTTCCATAATGTGCTTAACAGTATGGGGTGCTGTGTTGCATCCTGGACAGGCATCAGCGACGGAGTCATCCAGCCTCTTCTGGTAGCTTAAGAGGGCTGGATGGCGCCCACATCTCAGCCTGGCAGGGTGGTTGGAAGTGGTGATGGTGTGGATGTAGTAGTCTGCATTGGTGGTAGGGACAGGTCTGGAAGTGTACGCAGTCAAGTAGGAGTTTTATTATTTCTAAATGCTCTACCCAGCATCACAAAATGGTACAATTAATAGACAGTTCATATTTGATTTGCTTCTTTAGTAAGGTGGTATGAAGTATTTTAATTTTGTGCATTACAGTATTTTAAAATAGTTTTCATGTTTTCTTTTCCTAGCATCATTACAGTGGAAAGTTAACGTTCTTAGCGCACTTAGCCACAGAGAGAATTCATCCAACCCAGCAGGCTCTAACTGGCAGACGAATGGTTCAAAATCTACCCTTATTATGCATTAAGTTGTTCATATCTAGCAATTATTATGGTCTCCATTTTGTAATTTGATGTCAAAGATTTTCCCCCCATTATGGATGATTTTTTCTTTACAGTGTCTTGAAACAGTGGTTGCTCCAGCTACGGGGGGTGTGGTGGTGGTGGTGGTGGCTAGGGAGTGACTGATGCCTCCCTGACCTCCCTGCCACCTCACTGCATCACCACCACCAAACCTGATATACTTAATTGTTCTGCTGATCTCGATATGTCCTGCTGATGATACGCTTTTTATGGTTTACTTTCTTGCTTCATAGTGACTCATGCCCTTCTGATGATACGTGTTGTGTATGGCATAATTAATATACCACTGTAGAAAGAGTCAAAATGAAAATAAAAATAAACAAACGTGGCTTCACGGCTTTTTCTCTCACATAGCAATCTATCTATATCTGCTTATAATTATCTATCTATGTCTGTCTGTCTGTATGTGTGTATGTATATAGGCATGCATGTGTGTGTGTGTGTGTGTGTGTGTGTGTGTGTGTGTGTGTGTGTGTGTGTGTGTGTGTGTGTGTGTGTGTGTGTAAGAGATGTAGTATGCAAAATTAAGCGCTAAGGAAGAGGTGATACAAAGCCTCCAATGCCATCCCAAAATATGACTACAAGACACATTATCTTTCTCACTAGTTCCCCTTCCTTACTCCTCGTTTTCTAAATATCACCCTGTAGCTTCTTGTATGATAAATATCTTACAGCCATTTCAGTCACCCCTTCCCACTTGGCCCAGAAATAAATCAGCTTTCTCTGGTAGTTAATCATATCCTCGACTATAGTATTGTCACATTAACCTGGCTCAGATATTCGTCCTTAAATGTCGCCCCCTTGCTTCCTATTGTACAGTATCTTCAGCTATTAAAGTCGTCTCTCCCTTCGGCAGAGTATTAAATCATTCCACTCCTGCAGTAAACCATATGAGCGACAACAGTTCTGTCACCTAAACTTGGACCAGATTTTCGTCCTTTTGCAGATTATTTCATGTAGCTTGACGGCAGAAAACGCTAGTCCTTCCCATAGCACCTCTTCGTGACTAGCATAATATTCTGGTGTTAATCCATTATACAGATCAGCATTATTGGTGGAGAAACGGCAATTTTAGGCCAAGTTAAAGTGAAGAGAGTAAAGAGAATCCTACTATAGTATTCTCCCCACTTAGAAATCACATAGAGGTAGTAGTTTCGTGGAAATTATGTTAGAAATAAAATGCTTGTTGATGGTGAGGGACTCCTTCATGCGGTGGCACCAATATAACCAGGCCACTCCACAGCCTGGCTATAGAAAAGTCCTTCATCCATTTCCCTGTTCCCGAGAAAGAGAATGGTGGACTGCAGAAGGAAAACTTAAGCCTGTAGTCCACAGGGTTCCTATTTCAGATGAGCCTGGGACTAATAAACACAGTGATAAATAAAAATACATAGCTTGAAGAAGCGAGATAAAAGACTCCCCCTGAATCCTGGTGACATCATGTTCATTTATTCCTGCTGCTGTCAGAATTTTTTTTTTAGCTTAGGGAAGACCTCTCGTCTTGAAGGGGTTTATCAAGGCTGTATCCAACCCTTTCTGTTCTAAATGCCCATGATGAGGTTAATATAATCGACAGGAAATGGCAACAATATAACAATAATAATAACAATCATAATAATAATAATAATAATAATAATAATAATAATAATAATAATAATAATAATGTAATAATAATAATAATAATAATAATAATAATAATTATTATTATTATTATTATTATTATTATTATTGTTATTATTATTATTATTATTATTGTTATTATTATTATTATTATTATTATTATTATTATTATTATTTATCATCGACAGCAGCAACAGTAGTAGTAGTAACATTAGTAGTAGTAATACATATCCAAAAACCTAATCAAGTTGAGGCCTAAGATGACATATTCAAAATCAAATTAAGCACTGGAACGCGGTTTCACGGGTCTCACATCCCCATCCGAACAATATGAACCTTTGGGGCTCCGAATCCAGCCAGTCACCCTGCAGCCGTTGGAGGGGTTACACGCGCGGCCGACGGGAAAGTGATAGATATTAGTGTGTGTGTGATTTAGTGAATACTTTTCCCTCTTCTCTAGTCACCCAGCAGTGCGACTGGGGAACTGGATGTAAGAGTGACTGTTGCGGGCCATGTTCTTAATCTGAAGGAAGACTGTGACTTGGAAAACATCGAGGGTGAAGTGATGGATATACTGTGTGTGTTATTTCATGGATTGTACAGCATCCCTTGTTTACTGAAGTTTCGTTGATGTGGCCCTAGGATTAAGAGAAATTCAACCCGGTGGACTGCAGTCTTGTCGAAATAAAGGAAGGTAAGCAGGAATGATGTTCATTTACTTCCTCGATGCTGATGTGGTGGAAGGTGTTATGAGAAGGACCCTGGGATGAATTGGTCACGTGCAAAGTCCGATGAACAGAGAAAATTGTGTGTGTGTGTGTGTGTGTGTGTGTGTGTGTGTGTGTGTGTGTGTGTGTGTGTGTGTGTGTGTGTGTGTGTGTGTGTGTGTGTGTCTGTGTGTGTGTGTGTGTGTGTGTGTGTGTGTGTGTGCTTCCAACCAGGCTCCTAGGATTCCAGATCAGGGTAAAATATTCTCCTTTTGAAATAATTAACACTTTCAGTCCGGTGACGCATTTTTTTTTCTTCGTTAGTTCCTTCGTGTTATCTCTGCATTTTTTATCCCTCGGCTTTGGACAAAACTTTTCGAATTTTTTTTTGGGGGGGTTAGACACAGCCTTCATTAACCCCTTCACTACGAGAGGTCTATCTTAAGCTGAATAAAATCGTCTGGAGGCAACAATAATAAAATATAAAAATACGCCATCGAACTGAAGGGGTTTAATTTTCCTTTAATTAAATGCCGTATTATTCCCTGTTCTATTTTTTTTGTTCGTGTAATAAGACTCAGGGACGAGCAACTGGTCACTCTTGCCTTTAATATTTTAGGTGGCTTAACCCAGAACTCCTGCACGGCAAAGGGAAAACGCAGGATTCGATAGATAGATAGGTAGGTAGATGGGTAAGTAGGTGTATAGGTAGGTAGGTAAGTAGGTAAATAGGCAGGTAGGTAGATAGGTATATAGGTAGGTAGGTAGACTGAGAGATAGGTATATAGGTAGACAGGTAGGTAGATACATAGGTATATAGGTAAGTAGGTAGATAGATAGGTATATAGTAGGTAGGTAGGTAGATAGGTATATAGGTAGGTAGGTAGGTAGATAGATAGGTATATAGGTAGGCAGGTAGGTAGATAGATAGGTATATAGGTAGGTAGGTAGGTAGATAGATAGGTATATAGGTAGGTAGGTAGGTAGATAGATAGGTATATAGGTAGGTAGGTAGGTAGATAGATAGGTAGATAGGTAGGTAGGTAGGTAGGTATATAGGTAGGTAGGTAGGTAGATAGATAGGTATATAGGTAGGTAGGTAGGTAGATAGGTATATAGGTAGGTAGGTAGGTAGACAGGGTTAGTTAGACAGATAGACAGGAAGATAGGTAGGTACATAGGTAGATTGGTAAAGATACTGTAAATAGGTAAACAAGTAGAATGATAAATAGATAGACAGGTAGGTAGGTAGGTAGGTAGACAGACTGAAAGACAGAAACAGACAGATACAGGAAGAGAGACAGACAAACATATAGACAGACAGACAAATCGACAGACAGAACAACAGATAGATAGACCGGTAAATAGATAAACAGACAACATTTTACGTTCACTGATGATGACACTATGGAGGTTATAAATGCACTCCTCTGGGATTCTTTCTCTCTCTCTTTCTCTCTCTCTCTCTCTCTCTCTCTCTCTCTCTCTCTCTCTCTCTCTCTCTCTCTCTCTCTCTCTCTCTCTCAATCTTGGCATCTCTTGACGATTTTCTTCAGTTCAGGATAGACTTTTGGACCTGGAGGCGACAGAAACAGCTTTAACTTACCCCTTCAGTAATATACGCCTCTCTGAAGATGAGAAAAATTGCCTAGTGGTAGTAAGAATATTCATAATCATTAGAATATTAAAATGGGTGGAAGTGTTTATTACAGGAGGAGGAATAATTGTGATGTGTTGTTATTATTATTATTATTATTATTATTGTTATTATTATTGTTATTATTATTATTATTATTTTTATTATTATTATTATTATTTTTATTATTATTATTATTATTATTATTATTATTATCATTATTATTATTATTATTATTATTATTGTTATTATTATTGTTATTATTATTATTATTATTATTATTATTATTATTATTATTATTATTATTATTATTATTATTATTATTATTATTATTATTATTATTATTATTATTATTATTATTATTATTATTACGATTATTATTAATTTTATTATTATTATCAAAATTTTTACCTTCTGTGTTTTATCTTACAGTGAGTTGTGTCGGTAAGCATCGTAATGAAGAGAAGAGAGCCGTCTGGTGTTACAAGGAAATAAGAGGAGAGAGAGGAAGTGGAGAGAAGAAAAGAGTAATAGGACAGAAGAAGAGAAAACTGAAGAGGAAAAAGACAGAAGAGAAGAAAACGAAAGAGGAAGAGGACTGAGGAGGAGAGGAGAGGAAAAAAGAGAAGGCCTGAGGAAGAGAAAAGAAGAGAGGAAGAAGACTAAAGAGGAGAGGAAGAGGAGTAAAGCTGTCAGGTGTCGTACGGAAGAGTGAGATGGAAGAGGAGAATTAAGAGGAAGAAAGAGGAAGAGGACAAAGACGCCAGGTAACACAGGGAAGAAAGGAGGAGGTAGAGCAGATATCAAAAACTGGAGGTATGTGATAAATATTTACTTTACGTTTTGTGTAGGAGTAAAGATCGAGAATTATTGAAAATTTATTTATTCATTGATTTATTTATTTATTATTTTTACGGTGAAAGTCCAGATTTTCTATTAAAGTAAATTCATAGACCCCAGTCACCTCCCCCTCTGCCTGTCTGTCTGTCTGTTTATCTCTGTCTGTCTGTCTGTCTCTGTCTCTGTCTCTGTCTGTCTGTCTGTCTGTCTGTCTGTCTGTCTCTCTCTCTCTCTCTCTCTCTCTCTCTCTCTCTCTGTTTCTCTCTCATCAAGCAGAAAAAAAATCATAGGCATAGTAATAAAGGTGTACAGGTTAATGTAAAAAAGTAATAAATTATGTGGCCTTTATTAAGTAACTTCACTTTATTTGCAAGCTTTATATTGTGATGCAGCTTAACCTAATCCAACCTATCCTACCCTACTCAGCCCAACCCTACCCCACCCTACCCTGCCCTACCCACCCTAACCCTACCCTACCCTTCCTAGCCAACCCTACCCTACCATACCCTACCCAACCCAACCCTACCCTACTCTTCCCCACCATACCATACCCAATCATGCCCAACGCAAAGCTCCCCTACCGTACCTTACCCAACCCAACCCAACCCAATTACATTCAGTGAAAGCCTACCCTGTCCTACCCTACCCAACCCAATCCAACCCTACCCTACCATACCCAATCCAACCCCGCCCTACCATACCCAATCCAACCCCGCCCTACCATACCCAATCCAACCCTACCTTACCATACCCAATCCAACCCTACCCTCCACGACCGTACTCTTCCTATCCCTACTCTACCCTGCCATACCCACCCGTACCCTGCCATACCCACCCGTACCCTTCCATACCAAAACATAATCCTACCATACCCAACTCTTCCAGTCCCTCTTCTACCCTATCCTACCCAACCCAACCCTACCCTGACCACCCCACCACCCAACCATACCAAACCCTAGCCTACCCTACCATATCCAACCCAATTCAACCCTACCCAACCCAATCCAACCCAACCCAACCCAACCCAACCCTAACTTATCAATCCCTACCCTACCATAGCAAAACCAAGCCCGCCCTATTGTATCCAAACCAACCCTACCCAACCGAACCCAAATCAACCTTACCATACCCAAACCAATCCTACCGACCCCTACCCTACCCACGCCTACACTTCCATACCAAACCCAACCCTACACTACCATACCCAACCTAACCGTACCTTACCCTACTCTTCCCTTCCCTCCTCTACCCTAGTATGCCCACCCATACCTTTCGATACACAACATATCCCAACCCTACCCTATTTTTTTCCCTAATATACCCTATCCTACCCAGGTCTACCCTATCCTATCTTACCCTACTCTTCCCTTTCCCACCGTACCCTAATCTGCCCAAGCCTATCCTGCCCTACGCTATCGTACCCTATCCTACCCAGCCCAATCAAACCTTGCCTACCCTACCTTATCCACCCCTCTGCTACCATACCCAACCCAACCCAACCTACCTGCCCTACTTTTCTCTTCCCTTCATTACCCTACCTTGCCGAAGCCTCTCCTACTCAAGCCAATCCTACTCTGTCCTACCCTACCCAACCATGCTCAACCCAACCCAACTTTACCCGATTCAACCCTACCCTACCCTACCCTACCCTACCTTCTCGTACCCAGTGTCTGGGAGCTGCCCAACACAACAGTACTTTTATGAATCACCCCAAGTTAAGTTTTTCAAAAAATACTTTCCAAAATCTAGTACAATACTGAAGTCTGGACAGATTTCACCACTTGGTTTTCATGACTATTTATTATTACTACTACTGTTACGGTTGTTATTATCATTATTATTATTATTATTATTATTATTATTTTTGATTATTATTAATTATTATTATTATTATTATTATTATTATCATTATTATCATTATTATTATTATTATCATTATTTTATTGTTTTTGCATTATTTCTATACTTTTTTTACCTTACATGGCCAAGAAATTCATCCTCTTAGCAGTTACTTTCACGTAGTTCAATTACAGAAAAAGTCAAAATTACGGCTCTACCTACTTTCCATAGCACCTCTTTGTGACTAGCATCATACTGTAATGTTAGTCTAGTGTTGCAACTTAACATTCATGATGGGGAGATGACAACTGAAGCCCAAGTTAAAGTGAAAAGAGTATAGATCTTTGCTTTACGAGGCGACATGGAATAAACTACACACGCGTGATATATCTAATTCCATTTAATAAAATAAAATAAAATAAAATGATAAAACACCCTGCAGTATGATGGAAAAACTTGTTGTTGTTGTTATTGTTATTGTAGCCCCAAACACATCTGGACGTAAACTCGGAGGGAATGCAGGCTAAAGTTACCCTTCTTCTACAGTCCACCATCGTCCTTTCAGGGGTTAGGATGGAATTGAGGGATATTTATTTAACAAGGCACTTCCACCACCCGCTTATATCACTGTCAACACATAAAGGCATCCCTCTCCATTTGAAAACATGTCAAAGATAATTATTCCGTTTATAAAGCTAACTAAACGGTATTACCTTGAGCCTGTGGTGTAGTTTGTTCCATGTGGTCTTGTATCTTTGTACCGTGATTTTTGTGGCATTGCAGGTTTCGTAATACCTCTTCCTTAGCGATTTATTTTAGCATATCACATTTTAACATTCTCTTGGATGTCATTTATATCGCTTAAATATCAACGTAGTTCGTATTATTAACATACAAGGGGATATTGAGTTATTATTATTATTATTATTATTATTATAGGATATTGAGTCATTATTATTATTATTATTATTATTGTTTTTGTCGTTGCTGTTGTTGTTAATGTGGGTTCAGGCTCATCAGGATATGAACTCAGTGACTGCAGGCTGAAACTGCCCTTCATCTGCACTCCACCTTTCTAAATCTGGGGGATAGAGAGTGAGTTGTAGAGCCAGGTAGTGTGGCTGCCTGGTTATATCGATGCAACCAAGTGAAGGCGTCTCTTTCCAGCACCATATTTAGGTGTAATAACCAGGATAAATTCCTTAATGATTTATTATTACCATTATTACTACTACTGCTATTATTATTATCATTATTATTATTATTCATCCATCATCCAATCCTACATTGTCCCATGAGGAACGTAGGAGCCCGGGGCTAGGCAGTTAGTCCCGACATTTAAGATGAGAGTGACCAGCCTCACTCATCCCTGAGTGACATTACATGAGCAATAAACCCCAATCACCCTTTGGATATAAACCTTCACCGGTTCAATCCGACTGGAGCACAATAATTACCCACTAAACCACCAGGCGCCAATATTTGGTTATATGGTTACCACCCAGCGTAGTAAATGATTTCCTGGTGCACAGGAAACCATTTGGCTTGTCACTCAGTGTAGAGTCACCCACAGGTTGAAGGAAGTGGAAAGAATGAAGGAAAGAAAGACAGAAGAGGGAGTGTAAAGTCACCCGTAGGCAGAAGGACGAGGAAAGAATGAAGGAAAGAAAGACAGGAGAGAATGGAAGGAAAGAAGGATGGAGAGGAAAGGGCAGACACCCGAGAGCAGCACTACGTCGAGTGAGTGGATGGTGAGCGCCCCCACCTACCACAACAATTATTATTATTATAGGTGGGGGCGCCCACCATCAACTCACTCAATGTAGTGCTGCTCTCGGGTGTCTGCCCTGTCCTCTCCTCCATCCTTGCTTCCTTCCATCATCTTCTGTCTTTTTTTCCTTCATTCTTTTCTCTTCCTTCTGCCTACGGGTGACTTGACACTCCCTCTTCTGTCTCTCACTCCTTCATTCTTTCCTCTCCCTTCTGCCTGTGGGTGACTCTACACTGAGTGACAAGCCAAATGGTTTCCTGTACACCAGGAAACCATTTACTACTCTGGGTGGTAACCATATAACCAAATTTTGGCGCCTGGTGGTTTAGTGGGTAATTATTGTGCTCCAGTCGGATTGAACCGGTGAAGGTTTATATCCAAGGGGTGATTGGGGTTTATTGCTCATGTAATGCCACTCACGGATGAGTGAAGCTGGTCACTCTCATCTTAAATGTCGGGACCAACTGCCTAGCCCCGGGCTTCTACGCTCCTCATGGGGCAACTTAGGATTGGATGATGGATGGATGAATTATTATACCTCAATATCCACTTGTAGGTAACTAAATACAAGTTATGTCGATATCAAAATCATATAAATACAATACAAAGGAATACTAAGGTGTAATATTTCTCAGCAAATAGTCAAGGAAGAGATGTTACAAAATCTCTATAGCCAACTGTATTCAAAGTTCATATCGACAACACACACGCACGGCCTTTGATGCTATATTAAGTAAAAGCCAACATTCACTATACTGATCGGGAAATGGTCGAGTTTGGAGATTTTATGAAGTTTTCTTTATTTTTCATGCCAAAATGCTGGGACTGTATCGTTCACTGCTTGAAGAACACATTTCATATTTTAATTAAGTAAAAAAATTCACTCATTATTGTTCTCAAAATAGCAGTGCCGTCCCGAAATTTTTTTACTAAGTTCCACAATCATAAATTAACTGACAATTCAGTCTTGTAATGCCTGTATCTATTCAAAAATTGTACTAAGTCCAAAAATGTGATCAAATATTAGCTAATTGGTAACAAGTTCACATTTTTTTCCTCTCAGTTAAGTCCAAAAAATGGTTCATAAAATAATAACTGGCAACTTGTTCGCTTTTTTTTTAATAAGTCCAAAAATTCGATAAGATACCGTACTTGCTAATTGGTAACCCAGAAGTATAATGCCTGCCATCTCAAAATTTTTACTAAGTCCAAAAATAGTCCAATAATTAACTAACTGGCAACTCTTGAAATATTTCTTCCATGGAATCTCAAAAATAAACTATCTCCAAAAAATCGACCCCAAATAATACTAGCTGGCAACTTTTCAAATCCAACATGGCCGTCCGTGTGTGTTGTCAGTACAGTCTGGGACAAAGGTTCACCTGACATTATATTTCTTTCCACTCACATTCTTTTACTGGCTAATATTACAAAAACCGAGGCTCAGTAAGTTTGTCCATAGCTGTCAATGTGTGAACCAGTCAGTGAAATATGTGAACCATTTTCCCAGAATGTACGCTTCCCATGTATACTATTTATCCACCAGCCTTAAACCCCCGTTCTCCCTCCTCCCCCACCCACCTCACTATAGGTGTGGGTGAGGGACGGAGGGAAAACGGGGGTGAGGACATTTTTATAGGGGGTATTATTGTATTGACACAGTTCTCTCGTTTCAGATTGTCTCCGGAGACTCTTCGGATTACCAAACGCTCGACGCGGAACCTGGTCACCTTAAACAGTGCAATCGACTTAGTATATATTTTTGGGCACTTTTTCCCCCATTTTTTTTTGCAGTTTTTTTGCAGTTTTTTCCCAGTTTTTTCCCATTTTTTGCCTTTTTTTTTTTTTTTTTTTGCTATTTTGGCAGTTTTTTGTTTTTCATATATTTTTCGTATTTTTCGTAAGTGAAGAAATTTAAGTGTAAGATCTTAAAAAAAAAAAAAAAAAAAAAAAAAAAAAGTTTTTCTAAACTTGTTTTTATTACCTAAAAACGAAGTCTTGTTTTCGAGTAAAAGATTTTTAATACCCTGTTAAAGCATGCTAGAAGAGGAGTTCAACAAAGTATTTTAAAAACATAAGTAAATTAATTATAAAAGAAACAAAGCAAAATATTTTCTATTTATTCTGCATGTATTTGCCAACATTACAGCAAGATAAGAGTACATGGAAGATTCTTCACAGCGTATCAGTCACCACCACACTGGGCTTGGCAGGGCGTATCACCAGTCACCACCACACTCCTGGGGCTTGAGGCAGGGCGTATCACCAGTCACCACCACACTCCTGGGGCATGAGGCAGGGCATATCACCTGTCACCATCACAGTCTGGGGCTTGGGAGGGCAAATCACCAGTCACCACCACAAGTCTGGGTCTTGGCAGAGCGTATCACCAGTCACCATCACACTCTGGGTCTTGGCAAGGCGTATCACCAGTCACCATTTGGCAGGGGAAGACCAGCAGGTCATCGGGAGGGGGGGGGGGAGGCAGTTAGACAGGGCACGAAAACCTGTGAAGAAAAGGCAAATCAGTTTACATTCCTTGTAGATTTATATGCAATTCAAATAGTCTTTACACATTTAGATCAAGATTACTATGACTAGTTCGGATGCAGTTTGTCAATTTTCACTTTACACATTCTTACTAAATTAAAATTTGCATCAGTATTACTACTTACTAGTTCTTTTAGTTCCCCTTAATTTGTTTTGGAAATTGAATTAGGTAGTAAGTTTCATAGTGATACCAGTTACACAAATTTGTGTACTGGGAGAGTTAAGTAAAATATTTATGCTGCAGCTAATAGTTATTTAGAGCTAGTAAATTGTCAAAGCATTATTTTCCAAGTAAATTAAGTCCCGTTAGGTATTCTAAAGAAAACTAAGTTACCTGACGAAAGTATACGAAATCAAGTAATAGGTTCAATGCAAATTCAAAGAAAATTATAATTCAAAGCAACAAATATCTCAGTCTCGAAGGAAGCATGCAAGTTAAGTAATTCCAAGCAATTAGCAACTTCAAAGTGCAATGCTCTAAAAATTTGGTACCCCCAACATCTCAATGACAGTCTCCTGTAACCCCTAAATTTGAGCCTACAACTAAGGACCCTACAAGTATGACATGAAAGCTCAAGACCACTTATTATCTTGGACCCTAACGTAGTGAACACATTACACATTCACGCACAAAAAGGTTAATGTCAAACATACGGTGCTTGTACCAGATATATTGTTTGATGGAGATAGGTTACAGCAATGTAAAAAGGTGTTTGGAAACCTCAATATAGCAGTGTCATGCAGTATTGTAAAACTGAGGTGGATGTGTTTGCTACAAATATCTGTACAATAATACTAGTTATTTGCGTAGACTTTTTTGCACGCATTAGGGGTAAGAACTGAAGTGACTCTTACAAAGAGGGAGGACTGGGGTATGACTCCAGACTGCACCACCCATGGCAGTGACTGGGGATTATCTACATACTTCAGAACAAGAACAACTGACCAAACTAAGTATTTTTCCCCTATCTATTTAACACATTAAATGCTCTGCAGCATTAGCTTCCAACAATTGTCAGTGATTTTGTGTTACTTCAGAGTTACAAGAATCAGTAGAGCCCTAGTGTTCTGTAATGCTTTGTAAATAAAAGGAAAAAAATACTGGTGTTTTCATTCCCCATCGTAGTGAGGTACACAGTTCCAAGTCAGAATGGACGCTAGTCCAGTTACTATTCTGGTTGCCTTAAGTTATAACCACTGTGTCAAAGGACTCAGTTTCCAAGAAAATCAGTTATTAAACATGTGTTACCTTAAGAGTTGATTAGAGCAAATAAAAGATAACTGAAGTATATACTAGATAACAAACTTTTAGTAACTTCGTTCAACAGGGTTTTGAGTGGCTAATGAGAGCTTTCCTATCTTGCTTCAAGATCTCTGCTTACGATTAGTAGTAGTTATCGATAACAGACCAGTTTAGTCAGGTACAAAGCTGAGGAAGACAGCACGAGTTGCAGTACAGGGATCAGATCCCGCAATGTATTTCTGCTTCTTGCTTTCTCCAGACTACTTAGAACACAAATTAGGGGTTCAATTTAACCTTGATTAGCTTGGTCAGCCAAGAAATTTGTTCTTGACAACAACTGGTTACTTTATTCAGTTTAATGCAGACGAATTTTTTAGTTCGATATAGTTTTTATGAATCCTTTCAGTACGAGAGGACTTTAAGCTGAATAAAATTGTCTCTTAGTGTAAAGACGGGGAAGTCAGTTTCAAAGTGGTAATAGAGTTTGACAATTCGTCCTGAAGTACCAAAATCATTTTCTTTAAAAGGTAATGCAAGTAATATGCTGAGAAGCAACCGGTAGTCATTTGATATAACTAAGGGGAACTAGCAAGAATAAAACTTACAACTTGATTGATGGAGTTTAAGTAAATCGTCCATAAGACAATCGTTCGTAGCAAGAATGGGGATTTAAGTCAGGAAATGGAGAAAAAGCCGCTGGACTTAAGGGGGATGCTTTAGTAAATCGTCGGGAAGTATACCAGTTTCACTAAGGTTATTGAAATAAACCATCTGGAACTACACTAACGTGGCTTTACTGAACGTGTTAGAAAATAGTCAGGAAGCACCAAGCATAAAATTTGTCCTTGGATTGATTAAGTACGTCGTCCTAAATTTCACAAAAGTCAAATTGCTGGTCTTAAAGTAAATTCTTTGAAGCAGCAAGCATTAAAGTCTATTGTAGCAAGAAAAGGTTATCCGATTGAAAGGCTTATTGATGTAAACAGTCCGTATGCAGGAATAGTTAACAGTCAATCCATTCGAGGGTATAAGTAAATCGTCCGTAAGTAAACCACTGGACTAAAAATCTTTCTGAAATTCAAAATCTTCCCTTGACTGAGGAGTTTAAGTAAACTGGAATAAACTAATGTCACTCGAATGAAGCGGTTACTAAATTTAGTCTTCACTAATGTGCAGGCTCAAGTTTTATGAGCTCAAATTGTCCGAAGTAGGAAGAATAAAGAATTAAAGAATTAAGTGTTATTGAAATTATTCGTAAGGAAGTTGCAAGCACTTCACCGATTGAAGGGGTTTAGTAATTCGTTAAGCAAGAATCTTAGTATATCGTAGGAAGGATAAACTGCAGGGATTATTGTCAACAGTCCCGAAGTTGCACGAACACACGATTAATTTAAAGCATTAAGTAACACTTTCGTCCGGAACTAAATGCAAGTCAGTTTAAGGAACCAATGGATAAATAAAACTCACCCAAGACTACATGGATGGTAGTTTTGTGGTCAGAACGCCCCACTCCGAGTTGTTGTCCTTCATAGACTCTATACCAAACAGTCCAAGTTTATCGGTCTTGCCTTTCCACCATGGGAAGTATGCACAGGCTGGTTGTCTGCCCTTGATATGTAGCCTATTGTACTATGGTTGCCTAGCCTCAAACCCCCACACCTCTGCCAACACACCTGAGGAAGTACAAAATAATTAGTTACGCAGAAATACGGGAAGTCAGAAGTAGGATACGATATGTAATCCAATGTTATTTTGGTATGCCATTAAATCCAAATCTCTGATGAAAATTAGGTAAATGCACACTCCAAATCTGAACGAACTCAGAACTGGATATATGAAAAATGAAAGATAGCAACAGGTATACACCAACATATGATCAATGTGTATTCAAAGTAAAAAAAAATTAAAATACAATACCACATGTTCAAGGTACAACATGCAAGCTAAATAGCAGACGAGGTGCCACGAAGTCCCCAATACCAACCAAAGAAGAACATGGCCAAAGCCCCAAGGAGCTGTAGTCATCACCTGCCACCTGCAAAAGGGAAATTAGATTTTTATAAAATTACTTTGAACTCGTTCAAAAATTAACTCATTAACAGTAAAACCAATTGCATAAATCAGCATAAATCAGTGTTCAGGGCAATCCAACGAAAGATTTAAGCCGCAGCGACTAAAATATTAGGAAGTCCTTTAAAGCACTTCAAAGAAAATCAGGAAAGCCACTTTTTTAACTCAAGCCACGTAAAAAAAAAAAAAAAAAAAAAAAACGTAAACTCGTAGCAGTTTTGCATTCGTAGCAGCAATGTAAGGACAAGCAACTAAAACACCCAAGCCAAGTTGACACCCAGTTAGCCGAAATACTAGTTACGTCACTGCACTGAAGAGGTCAATTAGATCGTCCGGAGATGGCAACCGATGTCACTCGATTGGGAGTTATTCAAGTAAATTGTCCGGGTGTAACAAAAAATGTTAAGTCACTAGATTAAAGGGATTAAGTCTTCCGAAAGTAGCAAGAATAGTCATTAAATTGAAGGCAGGCTATATCCCCAAGTACTAAAAATAAGCAGAGTCACTGGATTGAAGAGATCGAAGTAGATAAATATTTCCTTTATTGCCGTTTCCTATTTTTCTTTTGTTCCATTTGACAGTGTTTTAGTTCGAGGCCTCATTTGTTGTGCATATGAATAATAACCATAATATGACTAACAATCTGATCGGAAATATTAGTAATGGTGGAAGGGACTGGCCTAATCTAAGCGTTTAACTAAATACTAACCTAACCTAGCTTAACCGTACCCAATTTAATCTACCCTTACCTAACCTAACCCAACCTAACCTAACCCAACCCAGCCTAACCCAACCCAGCCTAACCCAACCCAGCCTAACCCAACCCAGCCTAACCCAACCCAGCCTAACCCAACCCAGCCTAACCCAACCCAGCCTAACCCAACCCAGCCTAACCCAACCCAGCCTAACCCAACCCAGCCTAACCCAACCCAGCCTAACCCAACCCAGCCTAACCCAACCCAGCCTAACCCAACCCAGCCTAACCCAACCCAGCCTAACCCAACCCAGCCTAACCCAACCCAGCCTAACCCAACCCAGCCTAACCCAACCCAGCCTAACCCAACCCAGCCTAACCCAACCCAGCCTAACCCAACCCAGCCTAACCCAACCCAGCCTAACCTAACCCAGCCCAGCATCCAGTTGGGAATTTGGGAAACTAAATCCACCTTTCAGCATGTTGAGTAAGATTCGGTAATATTCATTTGCACACAGAAAAACACATACAAGCATACACTATATGATAGCACAAATCCACTCGGTACGGTAAAATTTCCCGCTAAAGAAACTGCAATAAAGGAAAAATACCTCTAAGTAAATCGTAAATAGCGAGAGTCGTTACTGGAATGTAAGGGTCAAAATGGTCACTGGATTGATGGGGATAAAATCGTTCAAGTAATACATCAACAAATCACTGGACAATGATCTATAGTTTGGAAGGTACAGGACTAATATGCCAAAACTGAAGACTGACTAAATAGTCTGGAAGTTCTGTTAAGTCACTGGATTGAAGATACAGACCTGAAGCAAAAAGCTTAATTCGCTGAATGAAATTTACAAAGTAAATGGTCCGGAAGTTGAAAGAAAACCGTTTGGAGGTCTTTAAGCAAATCTTACCAAAGTAGCAAGAATAAACTCACTGGACTGGCGTTATTTTAATGAATCAGAAGCAACAACAGTAAATTGAAATAATAGAGTTATTGACTCTAACTTCACGGAAAATAGTTCTTAATCCTGGTTCTGATACGCCGAAAACATTCATCACGTTCTATAGCTTCACAATCGTATCCAATATACTCAATAAATCCTTAGTACCAGGAATAAATGAAAACATTGCTGGTCCACACATGCTGTTGAAATTAATGGTAGCGAAAAGGATACCGGGTTGTAATTAGAAACTCTAACTACGCCTTGGCCATCAGTACCAAAGAAACGCCACTTACCATGAAAGAAAAAGCCACTAATGAATCCACCATAGTTCGTGGATAGAAGGAATTCGGGAAAACACCGGTATGCTAGGACAACAACAACAACAACAAAAAAAAGGCTCCGATCCAAGCGCTGGGATCCACTTCACAAAGAAAACTAAACGCCTGTCTCCTCCCCCCTCCCGTCCTCACCTCGTACCCGCCAAATCAACGCCATCTCCACCGAGATCCTATGTGGGTTCCGAGGCTTCGTACCATCTCCACGTTAGAGATTCATTTGGCACATTACAGTTTACTAATTTTTTGTATGTTATTAATGTTCTGTATGTAGCCTATCAATGTCTTTTAAACATCGACATAATTTGTAGTTATAACAGACAGATTAATATATATGTACACAAAGCAGAATTATACCAGTAAGGAAAGAATGCTACGAAGCCTCCTGAATCAGTGAAGATGCGATTCTACGTATCTTTTTAGCCTTCATGGGACGTATCCCTTAATGATTAATTCTGCATTTTACGCCTTCAGAAAAACTTGTAATTTTATATATTTCTAATATCATACATAGATTGCAATACATAAGATATAAAGGGTTAGTAACGACCTAAATATGGAAATAAACTGGTGAAAAAGAGTGGTAGGGGATACAATACTGAGTGGCTTTTGAGGCTTCGTAGTACAATTTCTTTAGCGATTAATAAGGAATATATTTACTTGCATGTTGATTTGGGAGTCTATATGGAAATTAAAAAGACATAAGTAGAACAAGTAAGTTATGGTATGCAAAATATGTGGAGTTACCAAATTAATTTAAATAATAATAATAATAATAAACTGGCAATCAAAATTTCCCCATACACAAGTTTCCAGAAAATTGCCAGAGAGAACACTAAAATTTCTAGAATATTAACGAATGTGCAAAAAATAATTAATGTACAGTAGTTTCCTAGACGTAAAAAGTTGCCGCAAATGGAGGTGAATTTCTCCAGATCTTTCAAAAAACGCTGAATTGCTAACCCTGGAAAATTGTCGCTAAGGGAGACTCGCTGGAAAGCACTGATGACTGCTGTAGCCAATACAAAAATGGTTGACCAAAATATGTGTTGGCAACTTTGTGTCTGTCCCTCACGCCCTCTATTTTGGTTTCGCATGACCTTACAGTGTATGGGTAACTAATATACTGTAGTATCTTATTGGATAACTAATATAAATCTTTATTACACACCAACCGGAGTAATTTAGTGATTCTTTCATCCTGGTGTTATGTGTGTGTTTGGTTTCAAGGCACACAAAACAATATTGCGATCGTCCGAGCATGTTTTCCTCTAAAATATCAGGTGCACGTGAGAAAAAGTCCCTTCGTCTCACACCATTTATTAATATATATATATAGTTCCTTTACACAGATACGTTTATTGTTTAATAATCTGACTGAAGTGTATATATTTATGTATGTATATGATACCGCGTCACGAGTTATAAACAATAATTTTCTGGTAGACAGAGGGTAAAATGGCGACAGCCGGGGAATGGTCGTCGCGAAACGTCTACTCCTCAAACGTGCACTCTGTTTTCGTGCCGACAACAGGCTTTGTCGCCAACGCCATCTACATTCGTTGTACAACACCATCAAACTCTGAGGTTCTACTCAGGGTTAATGGTCCATTGAGAGAACCTATCATCGTGTATATAGCCACTGACATGAAACTTCGAAGGCCGCTTAGTTTCGTTTTACCTGATAGTGCCGCTTTATTTCTGCATTTAGGGCGTTGATAAGATCGCGTATGTGTTTATGTACTCAGTGTTCGATATTAAGTCAATATGAATTACGTGCAAGAGATTATGAAGGTATATTATGAGAAATGAGTTGCTAACACAGAGGTGTCACGAAACCTTGAAAGACAAGCACATTCATCTTCATCGGTTCAAAAGACTTTGTTACACTTACTTCATAATAGTGTATTTCTGCCTTGAGTATATATACAATCTCTTGGATAATATAACCGCAAACTATGTCGATATTAAGAAGACGTTCATATATACAATTGATTGATAACATACGAAAGATTAATAAAGTGTAATGTAAAAAAAAAAAATAAAAAAAAATCGCAGACGAAGAGATGGTACGAAGCCTCGGAACCCACTTAGGATTTCGGTACAGATGGCGTTGATTTGGCGGTTGAGAGGTGAGGAAGGGAGGTGGGAGAAAGCAGGCGTTTAGTTATCTTTACAAAGTGGGCCCCAGCGGTTGGATTGGAGACTTCCTGAGTTTAGTTGGTGTTTTTCGGACTTCCGTTCCTTTCCCGAACTCCGCCAGATTCATTGGTGGCTTTCTCTTTCATGGTAAGTGGCGTTTATTTGGTACTGATATCTAAGGCGTAACCAGATTTGGTGATTACAGTTCGGTATATTTCTCGCTACCAATTCTCCAGTAACATGTGTAGACCAGCCATGTTTTATTCCCGATAGTTACGAATCGACCTGTCAATCCATTGAATTATGCTAGCAACTTCAGAAAGATTTTTTGAGGATCAGTTATTGGCTTGTTACCTCTGTCCCTTCAATTTAATTTTGCTGCTTCGGATTCACTAAAATTCCAGTCCCGTGAGTTTATTCTTGCTACATTCGAACTATTTGCTTTAACATCTCCAAGCCAGTGATTTATTTTTGCAACTTCCGGACGACTTAAATTGTACTTTCCATCCAGCAACTTAAGCTTTTTTACTTCGTGTGTCTTCAGTCCAGTGACTTCATAGAACTTTCAGACTATTTATTCAGTCTTCAGTAGTGGCATATTAGTCCTGTACCATCCAGAGTATTTAGAGCATTCATTAGTGATTTGATGTTTTACTTAAACGATTTTATACCTATCGGTGCAGGGACCAGTTTGACCCTTGCATTCCAGTGACAACTCTTGCCACTTTCAGACGATTAACTTCGATCCTTTCAATCCAGTCTTTTAGTACTTGAGGATTTACAATAACCTTCAGACCATTGACTTTATTCTTAGATTCAATTAACCTCTTTAATCTAGTGACGTAACATTTCTTGCTACACCTAGACAGTTTTCTTGAACTCCCAATCGAGTGACTTTATTCTTGCCATCTCCGGACGATTTAATTCACCCCTTCAGTGCAGTGACTTGGCTTGAGTTAACTTGGGTGGCTTGAGTTAACTTGGCTTGGGTGACTGAGCCACTTGTCCTGACTTGGGTAGCTGCTTTGAATGCAAAATTACTACGAGTATACTTTGAATTTTTTACGTGGCTCGAGTAAAAAAAAAATAGTAACTTCCCTTTTCTTTTTTCTTTTCCCCTTAACGTCTTCCAAACACCATAGTCGCTGCGGCTTTAATGTTTTCTTGGATAGGTTGAACCTTGATTTATGCTGGTTTATAAATTTGATGTTACTGTGAATGATGTAATATTTGAAAATGAGTTTATAGAAATTTGATAAAAATCTAATTTCCATTTTGCAGGGTGGCGAGTGACGACTACAGCTCCTCGGTGATTTGGCAATGGTCTTCGCACGTGGTATGGGGGACTTCCTGGCACCTCGTCTGCGGTTTAGCTTGCGTGTTGTACTTGAACATGCTCTGGTATTTTATTTTAAACAGTTTAGTATTTAGCATTCGGACTGATCATGTATTGGTGCATACCGGTTGCTATCTTTCATTTTTTCTATATCTAAGAGTTCAATCGGATTTGGAGGTTGCATATACCAATTTTCACCATAGAGATCTATTATTATTATTTTTTTTTTAACATAGCTCTGCACTTAATCATAACCTACTTCTGACTTCAATACTGCTCCAGTTTCTCCGTAACTAATTATTTTGTTCTTTCTCAGGTGTGTTGGCAAAGGTGTGGGGGTTAGAGGCAGGCGACCATAGTCCAATAGGCTACCTATCGAGGGCAGATAACCAGCCTGTGCTTACTTCCCTTTGTGGAGAGACAAGACCTATGAATTTAGACTGTTTGGTATCAAGCCTATGGAGGGTAGTAAATTGGAGTGGGGCGTTCTGACCACTAAATTACCATCCATATAGTCTCTGGTGAGTTATATTTGGCCACTGGTTCCATAAACTGACAAGCACTTAGTTCCGGACAATTTACTTAATGCCTTTAATTAATCGTGCGTTCTTAAAACTTCGGGACTGTTTACAATAATCCCTGCAGTTTATTCTTTCTAAGATATATTTAATTTTCTTGCTGCTTAACGAATTACTAAACCCCTTCAATCGAACCCCTTCAATCGGTGAAGTGCTTGCAACTTCCGGACGAAAAATTTCAATAATTCTTTAATTCTTTATTCTTCCTACTTCGGACAATGAGCTCATAAAACTTGAGGCTGCATATTAATGAAGACTAAATTTAGTAACTGCTTCATTCAAGTGACATTAGTTTATTCCAATTTACTTAAACTCCTCAGTCAAGAAGATTTTGAATTTCAGAAAGATTTTGTCCAGTGGTTTACTTACGGACGATTTACTTACACCCTCAAATGCATTGACTGTTAACTTTTCCTGCATACGGACTGTTTACGTAAATCAATAAGCCTTTCAATCAGATAACCTTTTCTTGCTACGATATAATGCTTGCTGCTTCAAAAAATTTACTTTAATAAGGCCAGCAATTTGAATTTCGTGAGATTTCGGACGATGTACCTAATCAATCCAAGGACAAATTTTATGCTTAGTGCTTCGTGACTATTTTCTAACACGTTCAGTAAAGCCACGTTAGTGTACTTCAGGGTGGTTTATTTCAATAACCTTAGTGAAATTGGTTTACTTTCGGACGATTTACTAAAGCATCCCCCTTAAGGCCAGCGGCTTTTTCTCCACTTCCAGACTATTAAAATCCTCGTTGTTGCTATGAACGATTGTCTTGTGGACGATATAATTAAAGTCCATCAATTATGTTTTATTCTTGCTAGTTCCCCTTAGTTATATCAAATGACTACCTGTTGCTTCTCAGCAAATTACTTGCATTATCCTTTCAACAAAGTGATTTTGGTACTTCAGGACGAAATGTCAAACTCTATTACCACCTTGAAACTGACTTTCGTCTTTACACTAACCAGACAATTTTATTCAGCTTAAAGTCCTCTAGTATTGAAAGGATTCATAAAAACTATATCTAACTAAAAAAATTCGTCTGCATTAAACTGAATAAAGTAACCAGTAGTTGTCAAGAACAAATTTCTTGGCTGACCAAGCTAATCAAGGTTAAATTGAACCCCTAATTTGTTTGTAAGTAGTTTGGAGAAAGCAAGAAGCAGAAATACACTGGGGAATCTGATCCCTGCACTGCAACTCGTGCTGTCTTCCTCAGCTTTGTACCTGACTAAACTGGTCTGTTATCGATAACTATTAATAATCGTAAGTAAATATCCTAGAAGGAAGATAGGAAAGCTCTCACTAGCCACTCACAACCCTGTTGAACGAAGTTACTAAAAGTTTAATGTCTATCTTTCATTTGCTCTAATCAACTCTTAAGGTAACACATGTTTAGTAACCGATTTTCTTGGAAACCGAGTCCTTTGTCGCAGTGGTTATAACTTAAGGCAACCAGAATAGTAACTGGACTAGCGTCCATTCTGACTTAAAAGAGTGTACCTCGCTATGATGGGTAATGAAGACACCAGTAATTTTATTTCCTTTTATTTGCCACTCATTACTACTGATTCTTGTAACTCTGAAGTAACACAAAATCATACAATTGTTGCAAGCTAATGCTGCAGAGCAATATAATATGCGTTAAATAGATAGGGGAAAAATACTTTAAGTTTGGTCAGTTGTTCTTGTTCTGAAGTGTGTAGATAATCCCCAGTCATTGCCATGAGTGGTGCATTCTGGAGTCATACCCCAGTCCTCCCTCTTTGGAACAGTCACTTCAGTTCTTACCCCTAATGCGTGCAGAAAAGTCTACCCAAATAACTAGTATTATTGTACAGATATTTGTAGCAAACACATCCACCTCAGTTTTACAATACTGCATGACACTGCTATATTGAGGTTTCCAAACACCTTTTTACATTGCTGTAACCTATCTCCATCAAACAATATATCTGGTACAAGCACCGTATGTTTGACATTAACCTTTTTGTGCGTGAATGTGTAACGTGTTCACTACGTAAGGGCCCCAGATAATAAGTGGTCTTGAGCTTTCCTGTCATACTTGTAGGGTCCTTAGTTGTAGGCTCAAATTTAGGGGTTACACGAGACTGTCATTGAGATGTTGGGGGTACCAAATTTTTAGAGCATTGCACTTTGAAGTTGCTAATTGCTTGGAATTACTTAACTTGCATGCTTCCTTCGAGACAGATATTTGTTGCTTTGAATTAGAATTTTCTTTGAATTTGCATTGAACCTATTACTTGATTTCGATAAACTTTCTTCATGTAACTTAAACTTTTCTTTAGAATACCTAACTGGACTTACTTTTGGAAAATAATGCTTTCACAATTTACTAGCTATAAATAACGTTATTAGCTGCAGCATAAATATTTTACTTAACTCTCCAAGTACACAAATTTGTGTAACTGGTATCACTATGAAACTTAGTACCTAATTCAATTTCCAAAACAAATTAAGTGGAAGTAAAAGAACTAGTATGTAAGTAGTAATACTGATGCAAATTTTAATTTAGTAAGAATGTGTAAAGTGAAAATTGACAAACTGCATCCGAACTAAAGTCATAGTAATCTTGATTTAAATGTGTAAAGACTATTTGAATTACATATAAAGCTACAATGAATGTAAACTAATTTGCATTAACAGGTTTTCGTGCCCTGTTTAACTACCTCGCTCCCCCTGATGACCTGCTGGTCTTCCCCTGCCAAGTGGTGACTGGTGATACGCCCTGCCAAGCCCCAGGGTGTGGTGGTGACTGGTGATACGCCCTGCCAAGCCCCAGGGTGTGGTGGTGACTGGTGATACGCCCTGCCAAGCCCCAGGGTGTGGTGGTGACTGGCGATACGCCCTGCCAAGCCCCAGGGTGTGGTGGTGACTGGCGATACGCCCTGCCAAGCCCCAGGGTGTGGTGGTGACTGGTGATACGCCCTGCCAAGCCCCAGGGTGTGGTGGTGACTGGTGATACGCCCTGCCAAGACCCAGAGTGTGATGGTGACTGGTGATACGCTCTGCCAAGACCCAGACTTATGGTGGTGACTGGTGATTTGCCCTGCCAAGCCCCAGGAGTGTGGTGGTGACTGGTGATACGCCCTGCCTCAAGCCCCAAGGGTGTGGTGGTGACTAGTGATACGCCCTGCCAAGCCTAGTGTGGTGGTGACTGGTGATACGCCCTGCCAAGCCCAGTGTGGTGGTGACTGATACGCTGTGAAGAATATTCCATGTACTCTATCATGCTGTAATGTTGGCAAATACATGCAGAATAAACAGAAAATATTTTGCTTTGTTTCTTTTATCATTAATTTACTTGTTTTTAAAATACTTTGTTGAACTCCTCTTCTAGCATGCTTTAACAGGGTATTAAAAATCTTTTTCCCGAAAACAAGACTTAGTTTTTAGGTAATAAAAACAAGTTTAGAAAAACTTAGTTTTTTTTTTTATTTAAAAAATCTTGTACTTAAATTTCTTCACTTGTGAAAATACTCATGAAAAATACGAAAAATATATAAAGAAAAACAAAATTGCCAAAAAACAAAAAAACAAAAACAAAATCAAACTGCAAAAAATATGAACTAAGTCGATTGCACTGTTTAAGGTGACCAGGTTCCGCATCGAGCGTTTGGTAATTCGAAGAGTCTCCGGAGACAATCTGAAACGAGAGAACTGTGTCAATACAATAATACCACCCACAAAAATGGCCTCACCCCTGTTTTCCCTCCGTCCCTCACCCACACCTACAGTGAGGTGGGAGGGTGAGGGTGGAGGGAGAACGGGGGTGTAAGGCGGGTGGATAAATAGTATACATGGGAAGCGTACATTCTGGGACAATGGTTCACACATTTCACTGACTGGTTCACACATTGACAACTATGGACAAACGTACTGAGCCTCGGTTTTTGTAATATTAGCCAGTAAAAGAATGTGAATGGTAAGAAATATACCAGGTGAACCTTTGTCCCAGACTGTACTGACAACACACACGGACGGCCATGTTGGATTTGAAAAGTTGCCAACTAGTACTTTTTTTAGACGCATTTTTGGAGATAGTTTATTTTTGAGATGCCATGAAGCATACGTTTCACGAGTTGCCAGTTAGTTAAATTATGAGCTATTTTTGGACTTGGTAAAAATTTTGAGATGGCAATATAGCTCAGTTAACAATTAGCTAGAATATTATCACGTTTTGGACTTAGTAAAAAAATGAACATTAAAGGTAGAATTGCCAGTTAATTTATAAACCAGTTTTTGGACTTAGAAAAAAATTTGAGACTGTAATACAGCTTTGTTACCAAATAGTTAATAAATGATAATATTTTTGGACTGATAAATTTTTAAATAATATTTTTGGACTTGGATAAATTTTTGAATAGGTACAGACATTACAGGACTTCATTGCCAATTACTGTAATCTATTAATGACTTTTGGACTTAATGAAAATCGAGATTGCAATGCAGTTTTGAGTTAACAAGTAGTATGAGTGAATTTCTACTTTACATTGAATAGTATACTCCATTATTTCGGCAGGGAAAAATCAAGAACTTCAGAAATATCCACACTCGACCATGTCCCGATCGTTATAATGAATGCTGGCTTTTACTCAGTTATATAAGAGGCCGTACGTGTGTATTGTCGAAATGATATATGAATACAAATGGCTTTAAAGCTTTCGTAACCTCTTTTCCTTAGCGATTTGCTATCACATATTACAGGTACATCTTATTTTCTTGTATGAAATTTATATAGTGTTAGTTATCGACACAGTTTGTATCAGTCACATACAAGAGGCTATTGATATTAAATGAGGAAAATACATCACTAAAGAATATTTATCTCAGTTTCACCTTAATGTGGTGTTGGAAAGAGACGCCTTCACTTGGGGGTACCGATATAACCAGGTAACTATGCTACCTGATTTTAAGACTCACCGTCTGTCTCTCGAAATAAGGATTATGGACTGCACGAGAGGGGCAGTTTCAGCCTTCAGCCACTGGGTTTACATCCAGATAAGCTTGAGGTCACAACAACAACGATTTAATATCCTCTTGTATGTTCATGACGCAAACTAAGCATCAATTAAAACTACATAAACAACACGCAAGAAAATGCTCAGATGCAATATGCTATAACAAATCGCTAAGCAAGAGGTGCAACGAAACCTGGTATGCCACAAACACAGTACATACAAGGCCACATGGAATCAACTACAACACAGGCTAGAGCTACACGATATAGTTAACTTTATAAACAGCATCATTATCTTTGTCATATTAAGAGATTGAGAGGAATGTAAGAGTATTCATGCAGTGACAATGATATAGGCGGATGGGGTACATGGCTGGTTATATAAAAATCCCTCAATTAATACCCTATCCCATGAAAGGGCTAAAGGGATCTATAGGAAAAGGGCAACTTCAACTTACAGTCAATCGGTTTTACGTTAAGATGTGTGTAGGGCAACAAGAACAACAACAACACAACAGCAACAAGAGCTTATCCATCTTACCATTAATTATTTCACGTAAGATTTTTCATTACAAGCAACTTAATATATCACGCGTGTGTAGTTTATTCCATATCGCCTCGTAATGAACACAGCTATACTCTTTTAACTTTAACTTGGCCTAAAATTGTCATCTCGTCATCTTGAATGCTAAGTTGCAACAGTAGGTTTACATTACAGTAGGATCCGAATAACAAAGAAGTGCAATGGAAATTATGTACACCTTAAGTTCATGTTTTTCTGCCACTGAACTACGAGTACTTGAAATAACATGAAAGATGACGAAATTCTAGGCCAAGTAAGGTGAAAAGAGTACAGAAATAATGCAGACAATAATAATAATAATAATAATAATAAAAATAATAAGAATAATAAGAATAAAAATAATAATAATAATAATAATAAAAATAATAATAATAATAAAAATAATAATAATAATAATAATAAAAATAATAATAATAATAATAATAATAATAATAATAATAATGATAATTATAATAATAAAACCATACAGACATGAAAATCAAGTGATGAAATCTATCTAGTCTTCATTATTATAATAAATTTTGGAAAGCATCTCTTGAAAATTTTTTAATGTGATTAACATGAGTACTGTTTCGCAGCTTTCAGATGTTTGGTAAGACAGGGTAGGGTTGGGTAGGGTAGGGTAGGGTAGGGTAGGGTAGGGTAGGATAGGGTAGGATAGGGTTGGGTTGGGTTGGGTTGGGTTGAGTGGAGTGGAGTGGGGTAGGGTAGGGTAGGGTAGGGTAGTGTAGGATAGGGTAGGGTAAGGTTGGGTTGGGTTGGTTTTGGTTGGGTTGGGTTGGTTTTGGTTGGGTTGGGTTGGGTTGGGTTGGATTGGGTTGAATTGGATTGACATGGGTTATCTTGGGTTGGGTTTGGATTGGTTTAGTTGGGTAGGGTAGGGTAGGGTAGGGTAGAGAAGAATAGGGTAGGGTTAGTAGGGTAGGACAGGGTGGGATTGGGCAGATTAGGGTAGGGTTGGGTAGGCTAGGGTTGGGTAGGCTAGGGTTGAGTAGGGTATGGTAGGGTAGGGTTTGGTGGGGTAAGGTAGGGTTGGATAGGGTAGGATAGCCGTGGATAGGATAGGCTTGGGTACACGGGGGTAGAGTAGGGAATGGAAGAGTAGGGTAAAGTAGCGTACGATTGGGTTGGGAAGGATTTGGTAGAGCAGGGCAGGGTAGAGTAGGGTAGGGTAGGGAAGGGAAGAGCAGGGTAAGGGAGGGTTGTGTCTGGTATGGTAGGGTAGAGTTCGGCTGGGTATGGTAGGGTAGGGTCGGGTTGGGTTTGGTATGGTAGGGTAAGAGGGGGGATGGATAGGATAGTGTACAGTAGGTTTGGGTAGTGTAAGGTAGGGTAAGAAAGTGTAGGGTTAGGCTAGGTTTGGTCAGATAGGATGGGGTTGGGTTGGATAGGATGGAGTAGGGTAGGATGAGGTAGGGTAGGGTAGGGTAGGCTTGGATAAGACAGGGTTGTGATTCGGTATGGTAGGGTACGGGAGGGTATGGCAAGTAAGAGTTGGGAAGGGATAAGTAGGGTAGAGTAGAGCTGGATTGGGGTGGCAGGGTACTGTAGGGTTAGGCTGGGTATGGTAGGATAGGGAAGGGTTGGGTAGGATATACTGTAGTAAGGTTGGGTAGGGCTAGGCAGGGAAAAGTATGGTAGGGTAGGGGTGGGCAGGGAAGAGTAAGGTAGGGAATGGTTGAATTGGGTATGCTAGGGAGGAAGGGTAGGGTTGGTTTCAGTAGGACAGGGTATGGTTGGGTGTGGTAGGGTAGGGAAGGGTAGGGTAGGGTAGGATAGGGTTACGTAGGGTAGGGATGGGTAGGATTTGGTTGGGCTGGGTTCGATTGGGTTGGTTTGAGTAGAATAGGGTATGGTTGGGTAGGGCACGGTTTGGATGAATTTGGATGAGTAGGATTGGGCTGGGTACAGTTAGGTAGGGCAGGGAAGGGTAGGCATGGGTAGGCTAGGATAGAACAGGGAAGGGAAGAGCTGGGTAGGCTGGCGATGTGTTGGGTATGGTAGTGGTACGGGTGGGTATGCTAGGGTAGAGTAGGGTAAGGCAGGGTTGCGTTGGTATGGGTATAGCAGTGTACAGTAGGGTTTGGTTTGGTATGGGAGGGGTAGGGGTGGGTGAGGTTGGGTAAGGGTGGGCGAGGTAAGGTAGACTGTGTTAGGTTAAGCTGCATCACCAATCAGGGTTTTCATATGAACTGGATTTACTAAACAATGCGCAAATAATCAGTCAATTTTTTCGTTAACTTTTAAGCATTCTTTATTACCTTAACGTCTATGGAGGGAGGGAGGGAGAGAGAGAGCGAGAGAGAGAGAGAGAGAGAGAGAGAGAGAGAAAGGGGGGGAGGGAGAGGGAGAAAGGAAGAGAGGGAAAGGGAGAGGGAGAGGAGGGAGAGGGTGAGGAGGGAGAGGGAGAGGGGGAGGGAGAAGAAGAAGGAGAGGGAGAGGGAGAAGGAGAGGGAGAAGAAGAAGAAGAAGAAGAGAGAGAGAGAGAGAGGGGGGGAAGGGAGAGAGAGAGAGAGGGAGAGAGAGAAACTGGGGTCTATGAATTTTCGTTAATGGCAAAATCTGGACTGACTTCGTTGCCAATAAATAAATAAATAAATAAAATGTCTAATAATTCAAGATTTTTTATCCTACACAAAACGTAAAGAAAATATTTATCACATACCTCTATTTTTCGAACTCTAGTCTTTCTCCTCCTCTCCTCTCTTCCTTCCCTTTGGCTCCTGACGTCTTTGTCCTCTTTCCTCTTCTCGCCTCTTTATTCTCCTCTTCCTCTTCTCTCCTCTTGATTCTCTTCTTCCATCCCTCTCTTCCCTGCGACACCTGGCGGCTTTAGTCCTCTTTCTTGTTTCGTCTCTCCTCTTCAGTCCTCTTCCTCTTTTCATTTCTCCTCTTTAGTCCCCCATTCTCTTTTCCTTCTCAGTCCTATTCCTCTTTCCTTTTCTCCTCTTTATCTCTCTTCCTCTTTTCTTTTCTCCTCTTCATCTCTCACCTCTTCCTCTGTCTCCTTTCCGTATAGCACCTGATGGCTCTCTCCTCTTCATTACGATGCTTGCCACACACGACTCACTGAAAGACAAAACACGTAGGTAAAATTTTGGAAACAAACAATTTTAAGAATCATGTTAAAGCAGATATTAAATTTGGTAATAATAATAATAATAATAATAATAATAATAATAATAATATAATAATAATAATAATAATAATTGTAATAATAATAATGAAATTTATAATCATCATCATCATCATCATCCGGACCTCCTCTCCCACCGTAGGGCAGGTCGAGGAGTAGCAACGTCCAGACAACCAAAGTTTGTCCAATCCAATGGGCTACGCTTCCATACACTCATCATTCAAGCCCCCGGATCTTGGCTCTTTCTGATACGCCAAAAACCTTCGTCACATTCTGTAGCTTCATATAAAAGTATCAATAATAATAATAGAAAAGAATAATAATAATAATAATAATAATAATAATAAATAATAATAATAATAATAACAATTATTATCATTATTATTATTATTATTATTATTGTTGTTATTATCATCATTATTATTATTATTATTATTATTATTATTATTATAAAATAATGGCAACAATACCAGAAAAAATAATAACAAACAAACACCGTAATAATAATAATAATAATAATAATAATAATAATAATAAATGCAACAGCATCACACCTCTTGTAATTATTGATCTTTCACACAGACGATTTTATATTTTAATTATTATGATTATTCTTGCTACGACTACGCAATTTTATTCATCTTCAGAGAGGCGTATATTACTGAAGGGGAAGTTAAGCCTGCATCTATCGCCTCCAGGTCCAAAAGTCTATCCAAAGCTAAATAGAATATGGTAAGATTATAAGGGAAAAGAAAATAGACATCCCAGAAGAGTAAGTATATGATCTACGTATTGACATTTCCAGAGAAGTTAAAATGTTACCTGTCTGTTCATTTGCCTACCAGTCTATCTACCTGTCTGCCTATTTGTGTGTGTCTTTGGATATCTATCTATTTGTGTGCCTGTCTTTGTATATCTATCTATCAATCTATTTATCCATCTGCCTACCTCTCTCTCAGACTACCTATCCATGCATCCATTTATTTATCTATGTATCTATTTATATCCGTCTACCTATCTGCCTACCTACCTATCCACGTACCTCCCTATCTACCTACCTACCTGCCTACCTACTTACCTACATACCATACCTACCTACCTGTCAGACCCTGTCGATCGATTGATCTATCTGTCTATCTTGCTGTCTGTCTTATTTTCTGTCTTCGTCTGGCTATCTATGTCTGTCTATCTATCTATCTATTTACCCATCTATCTAATCTTCCATTTTGCCCTTTAAAATGTAGGGCCCCGGGGCTAGGCTGTTCATTCCAGACATTTAAGGGAAAAATTATCGGTTTCTTGACTTTGATTCTTATGTACGCAATAAATAAGCAAATAAATATGACATGGGGAAATACGCCATTGGATTGTTGAGAGAATTAACCCCTTCAAACCCATTAAGTATTTTCTGTAATTTATTCAGGCCACCATTAGACGGTTTTATTCAGCTTAGGACTGGCCTCTTGTAGTAAGCGGCTAATGAAGACTGTATCTTTTCCATCCATTTCGTAAAATTCTCTCCAAAGCTGAGAAAAAGTGTCCATTGGGAGCATGAAGGAACAGTAATAATAATAATAATAACGATAATAATAATAATAATAATAATAATAATAATAATAATGATAATAATAACAATGATAATAATAATAGAAATTGGTTAGCTGATTGAAGGCGTTAACTATCCGAAAAGAGGAATATTCAGACTTAAAATGGAAGTACTAGAGTTTGGTTGCACGCGCGCGCGCGCGCGCGCGCACACACACACACACACACACACACACACACACACACACACACACACACACACACACACACACACACACACACACACACACACACACACACACACACACACACACACACACACCTATCGACTGCGCGAAGCTCATTAAGGTAGACAAGCAGTTATTATCTTCACAATTTTCCCTACACTAAGACGCAACGGTCGAGTTAACAATTCAGGTCCCTAACTGAACTACTGGGAAGATAGGGACAAATGAAAAACAATCTTTGTCTACGAGTCTGACCAGCTAATGACTCTAACTCCGATCATTCCAGTTACAGGCTGATTACTCTGATAGAATCTATATATATATATATATATATATATATATATATATATATATATATATATATATATATATATATATATATATATATATATATATATATATCTATGTACCTGTCTGTTTATCTACCTACCTTCCCACCTATCTATCTATGTCTTCTTACCTGTCTATCTATTTACTTTTCTACCTACCTACTTACCTATGTATCACGTTCTAAAAACCTATCTCTCTACCTACCTATCTAATTTTTTCTATCTATCCATCTATCTGCCTGTCTATCTATCCATCTGTGGCTGTCTACGATCTACCTCCCTATTTATCTATCTATCATTTTATCTACCTATCTACCTATTTCTACAGTCGCACACACTAATCATAAAGATGTGGCCACAAACAAATCACCTCTCACCTTGTCCACCGCCATCACGCTGCCCTCCCTCCAACTCACACCACTCTCAGTCATATCCCTCTGCACCATATTCCTTCACCTCATCCTCGGTCTCCCCCTTCCCCTCTCCCCTCCACCTGAATCACATACACCATCTTAATAGTCAGTGTCTCCATTGTCTCCACCTAACCATCCAATTCCACCACCTCTCCCTCGGTCTTCCCCCATCGCCCTCTCAACTCCACCTTAATCACATACACTCTCCTAGTCAGTCTCTCTGTCTCCATTGTTTCCGCGCGTGCAACCAACTTTGGATACTTCTTTATGCTTTCCACCACATCCACATCACACAGTAAATCAACATATCTGTGCTTACCTTTCACTACCGTATATCACTAAGCCTGCAGTTCACTTGGATAATGTTTCAGTTGAGTCTTGGCCCACAGGACAAAGTCTCAGTACGTCAGGAACACTATACAATCCATGAATTCACACTCAAATTATACATAACTTTTCTGTCAATAGGCCTGCAGTCCACTGTGTTCACATTTAATATAAGACTGGAGTCACAACAATATCAGTTAAGTTTCGGATGCTGTATGTTCCACAAGTCACTCACAGTACCTCTTATCACTTCACTGTCAATGTTTTCTAGGTCACAATCTTCTCCTAGAACAGGAACATCACCCGCAACAGTCGATCTTAAAGTCAGGTTCCCAATCTCACTGCTGAGTTAAGAGAGACAAGGGAAAAATATCCAATGAATCTCACTCACACACAAATAATCACTTCCCCGTCAGCCGTGCGTGACCCCCCTTTCGCGGTTGAAAGGCGACTGACGTGATTCGGAGCCTCAACTCATCTCTCAAGGGTTCACAGAGTGCCGATGAGGGAGAATGATCAATGGAGTCGCGTTTAAGTATTCAAGTTTGTTTTTGACTAAATGTTAGCCTAATCTTCAACTTGGTTTGATTTTTATGTATCTACTACTACTACTACTACTGCTGCTGCTACTACTACTACTTCTACAACTACTACTACTTCTACAACTACTACTACTGCTACTACTACTACTGCTACGGTATTACTACTACAACTGCCGTTACTACTACTACTACTACTACTAATAATAATAATAATAATGATAATAATAAGCCAAAATCAAAATAACAGTCTAGCCATTTTCAGTTTCTTCCTGCCATCCCCGGACGATTTTCTTTGACCATATAACGGACGGAAGGGGTTGGACACAGCCTTGACAAACCCCTCCAGTACAAGACACTTTTCCTTAAGCTGAATAAAATCGTCTGGAAGCAGCAGGAACATACTAAAAATAACGTCACCTGCATTCAAGGAAGTACTTTGATGTCACTTCTTCAAGGTTAGAGGACGAGGAATAAGGAGGGGAAACTCAGGGGAAAAATAATGTCTTGTAGCTGTATTTTTAGATGGCACAGGAAGGTTCGTGGCAACTCTTCCTCAACAACTTATTTTGTATACTACACCTTATCATTCTCGTTTTCCTTTTATTTTTTCATTTCTTTTTAATATCGTAATAGATTGTGTCAATTGAATAAAAGAGAAGATTTGGAGTGTAATATGTAAAATAAACTACCAAGGAATAGGTGCTGCTAAATACGGTCCTCAATTAGACACTACCGTAAAGTATTCATATGGAAAATAAATACACCGGTATAAGAAAAAAAAATGGTTTATTAGAAGTGACAAAAGTTTCAGCCCCATTTGGACTCTTTCAGGTTTGAGGGAGAACAAAGGTGCATGTGATAAAGGTGCAGATGAGGGTGATGTCGTAAGAGACTGACACTTCCATCTAACTCTAAAGGTGTACCAATTAACATCCTTCCCTCTCACAAGCATGGCGTCTACTTAGTCTATTTTCTATTTCCAGACGGCTTTACGCAACTTAGGATACCAGTATATAATTTTGGTTCCGTTGGTTCAGTTACAGAAAGCAAATTATTGAGGGGTAACTATAATAATCACTTGCACCACAGCCTTACTGCCCTAACACCACCTCTGTCCCACCACCACAGCCTCCACATCTTTCACCTTCATCTCCGCACCATAAACACACACACACTTCAATCCTCATCATGCCACCACCTCTCTTCCTCCCCCTCCCCCCACCACCTCTCACTCACATATCCACAGTCATGCGCCATTAACTAAGTGCCAAAGAACCATCACACCAGCACTTTTCCTCGCTCATTGTGTCTACTCAGCGTGCTACAGTTCTGGTCTCGCCATCAGGTGTGTTAAGGAAAAGGAAGGTGGTGGCGACGCTCCTCCACGACTGTACGTTCCTCCTCCCGCTCCTCCACCGCTTGACGCATTTTCTCCACCATTTGACGCTTTTTCTCCACCATCAGACGCTTTTTCTCCACCATTTGACGATTTTTCTCAAGCACAACTTGACGTTTCTCCACCACTCGACGTTTCTCCACCGTGCAGCGACTCCTCGTAACCTTCACTCTACCCACGCTGGCAAATCTCCTTCGATAAAAAACAGAATTTTTACAGTGAATGCCCTAAGTCAAAAAAAAAAAAAAAAAAAAAAAAAAAAAAAATCAGCATGTTTGTTTTTGAATCAAATGCAAAACAGAAACTTGAAAACTTTACAATAAGCTTCCTTGATCAGCTTGTATTTCCTTCTATAATTTCCGTAATGTTTTGGTAAAAGTTCTATTCTTTAAGTTTGTATTGAAAGTGTGTATTACTCGACTGGAAAATGAAAATGGTTAACAAAGGCTGATGTGGCCAGTGAAATAGTATGAATTTTACGGTGAGCAGTTCTTCCAAACGTTTAAATGTGTTCATGGATATTTAAAAGATCAGAGTATTCCACATGATTAATGTACCTGAAGTCCTTGTGGTAAATAACTGCAGGCAATAATGACATATATGTAAAAGGTCAAGAGGGAAAATATAAAGACCTACAATAACTACTGCCTATGAAGTCTTTAGTTCTATATAATGGAGTCTTGTATTCATGCTGCTGTCAAACTGTCTTATTCAGTTAGAAAGATGTTTCTATACTGAATGGGTCAAATATCAAAGAGTAAAGGTGTTAATATATTTGTAATTCACGTTCAGTACTGCTGCTCTGAAACTCTGATGGTGGTGCACAAATAACAAGTTACTCAGGACTGCTTAGTTCACTTACCCAAATTAACACAAAAAAAAGGAATGCTGACAATAATTTCTTAAGGCTTTAGATGCTTCGTAAATGATTGCCAAGAAGGAAATGAAATACATCTATGATTGCATGTGTGGGGGGAAATACTTGATCATACACTTGCACAGAAAAAGTGACTGGCTTCTATGAAAAAAACTGAACTTAGAACGAAGTACCTGATCATACATTTTTAGATGAAAGGCAATGCATGTGAAGGAATCGAAGCACTATCTGTTACGCCCACAGGAATGATGGTGAGGTGGCATGAAGGAAAGTCTTTGAAGTGGCAGGTATTTTTGGTAATATGATGGCACACCTATTAAACGAAACACGCCACTTAAAATTTGTACGAAGTTTTTATATGGACCACCCCGTGTTGGTACAGATATTTTTGGCATTTACTAATACTCTTTAAAATAAAAACATTAAAGAATGCTATTGTCTTTGGTAACAACAGAACCACATCAGCCTGTATATGAGTTCTGCTCGTTTCCGTAATCCCCGAACATCAGTGGCGCAATACTTTTAGAAGCGTAAAGGCCAAGTCACTTTATCCACAACAGATTCAACTACAGTCCTGTTCAGCTTGGACGGAATCAGAGTCCAGGTGGTGACTTGTGGCGCCATCTGTTGCACTGAGGATCACTGGGTGTCAGGTAACGATGTCCAATATATATGATTCAAGACTGGCAACTATCTCCTATATTAAAAACCAATTTTCAAATGCTAATGGCTCCCAGTTATATAATGTTGACTCATCCCACATAATTATGAACTATAAAAGTAAATGAGATATATGTCTAAGAGTTTCTGTACCCTTCTAATATATAAAGTTCATGTTATGACTTTTCATAAGCAAGGTTGCTGGGTAATGAGTAACAATTGTTTTATTCAAAGTAAAATATCTGCTCTATTCGTTCTGTGTAAAATATTCGCACAAGTTTAAGACATATTTCCTTGTTTTATAGGCTTACTAATTTTTTATAGTAACAGTTTACTATTTGGAATGGTAATAGTTTGGCAGTTTTATAGTCTTCACTGTGTTCAAGTGATTGAATCGGCTTTTGTTTTTTTCCCACAAGTAAAGTACATCATTTTTACTCCAAGTGAATTAATCTGCTTTTCAGCACACTCAGTATAAATGCAGTGTCATATTTTCACTTTCCATTATTAACATTTTATCCAAAGTTCTCAATAAAGGAGGAATCAAAGTCTGTATAAACCATATGTTCTTTATTTTTCCCAAGTAATGTACAATTCAGCCTTGACAAACATGATAAAGTACAAGAGACTCAAGCAATGGCAGCATCTATAATGTTACAGTGAAATAAGACATGTCATTATCTTCAGTAGCTTCAAATATATAACTGCATTCTGTAAAGAAAAATATAAGTTACTTTCAATGACAAACTCAGTAATGGTCTGGTCATAAGTCTTCCATCGTGCCTTTGCAAATAACTGAAGCGATACAAAGAAAAGCGCCCTACAAAGCCATAGTGGGGAAGAGATAATGCTGGGAAAAGCAATACATCCACATTAATACTTTCGTAGGCTTAGGAGGCTTACTGGAATCTGTTTAACTTTCTATACAAAATACGTTAACATTATGGTTAGTCAGTACAATTACGAAATTGAAAACTGCAGAGTAACATATAAAGCAAATTAAGATGAGATGCTGAAGAACCTTCCAGGCTAACTAGAGCCCACATACAACCATACATATACATTCACAAACGTGCACGTACGTAGACGGGCGCGAATACAGGCACACACATGTACGCACATTCACACTCCCGTTTACCGTGTTTGTGTGAGGGTGCAGGAGCGCAGGCGCGTCGGTGAGCCGGTAGGAGTCGTCAAACTGGAAGGGAAGAAGGTCCCACCACCCCTCCTCTTTGACCCCCCCCTCATCACTACACCCACCCTCCCACACCCTCACACCATAGGCAAGCGGAATCCCCTCCCCCCAAAAAAAAATCATGCATACAAATCACACAAAAAAAAAAAAAAAAAAAAAAAAAATCATGCATACACCTCACATGCAGGAAAAAAAAGATAATGATAAAATATTCATCTCACAGGAAAGTGTCTCTCTCAAAAAATAGTATGCAACTATCTCAAAAAAAGTATAATTCTCATACACTCACTGAAGGAAAATAAGTAAAATGAAGTATACGACCTGTAATCTAGTGACTCGTCCAGCCGCCCCTCACCTCACCTCGGGTCTCGTGGTGAAATGCAGGCATGTCACAGGTGTTAAGACTATAATTATGCCTGCCAGAGCAACATTATATTGGTGCCGCCACAGCTGTGCGTCTGTCTGTCCTACCACCTCCCCAGCCAAGCAACCAAACCCCAATCTGTCAAAGTTGTTCAGTCTCGGATTAGTCGTGTCATGGTGCTCTTGCTCAAGGGATTATCTTACCAGTGTGATCGTCCAGGTAACATCAATTTCAGGGATGGAAGTTCATTCTCTGAGGCTGCCATTTTCTCAGGGGCAGCAATCGTAGTCACACCTGAAGTCTCTGCTTGTCACTTTACCTGGAACTGGATAAAACGAGGTTAACCTTTCGACTTCTGGAAATTCTCTTGGCTGAACAAAAATGTCGGAGCTTTTGTTTGGTGCACGTTCTCCCATTTTTACGCAAATTTCGTCACTAATACAGGTCTTTCAGCTGATTCCAAATCTGAACTTATTTTGGGGGGAGAAATGATTTTTTAAAGTTAGGTTAAGTTAGGTCAGGTTAGCTAATAATATTAATTAGGTTAGTTAATAATATCAAATAATATTGAAGTATAAACACAAAAGATCCCAAATCTAAGTTATGCCGCCGTAAGTATTCGATGATCATAAGCATCCGTGGTGGACCTGCTCAGTGACGCTGCTCTAAAGGCGACTGTAACGAGTGGATTTCTGTCAGGAATGGAACGTGATTTGAGGGTGGCACGCTTCCGTTATCCACCATAGCTGTATTTATCTACGCATGGAGCGAGGAGATGAATGTTATCCATAAATACTATTTGTTATTATTATCAACTAACCTCATTATTATCACCTAACCTATCATAACTTTTAAAATAACATCACCCACAAAATAATGTTAAATTTGGAATCAACTTAAAAAAACTGTATTATTGACGAAATTAACATATAAATGGGAGATAGTGAACCAAACACAAAAGCTCCAAAATGTCTGGTGTTAGCATAGTTACCTAGGATGCTTTGCAGGAAGAAATTATTCCACTGACTACCTGTACAGGTTTCAGGATTCGCTAACCTACCCAGACCTGGTATGGTGTGGCAGTGAGGAGGGGTGTGGTGTGGTTTGGTGTGGTGCGGGGGGTGAAGCGGAGGTATGGTGGGTGATGCAGTGGTGCGATGTGGGTAAAGGAGCGTGATGCAGTGGGTCAGATTAAGATAAAGCTAGACGAGGCCAAGAATTTCCTGGCCATAACCAGCGTATTTATATGCTTCTAGTGTGTGTGTGTGTGTGTGTGTGCGCGCCTCAAGTATCCAGTCAGGGTATGCTAATGAGTTAATACGGATATTGGGGAGAAATTTTTAGAATAAAAGTATAATTTTTCGGCGAGTTACGTATCAGTTGCTAAAAAAAAAAAAAAAGTGAAATCCATGGTTATACTGTCATAGAGGGAGAGAGAGAGAGAGAAAGAGATTACAGAGAAGTCTTTCCAATTATCATCTGGAGGTAAGGAAACAAAATAAAAATGTCATCATACTGAAGGAGTTATTTAACGTGAAAACTGCTCGACGCTACTTCTGATTTAACTTTCACGAGGATTACGTCTCTTGGGGCTTATTCTAGAACCCTCGGCACGATTTTTATGGCAGAAGAGATTTCTTATAACGTAGCAGATTAATGAAGGCTGCGTTTAATCTGTTTGGTCCGAAATCTCTCCTGTTCTAAATAAAATGTCTGGATATAGCAGGAATGAAAAAGAATTAAAAAAAAAAAAAAAAAAAGTCACTGGGGTAGCTGTTGATGAACCCCAGTCTGTCTGGCTGAGCAGACCCATCAACCACAGGCAAGCAACCATCCCTGCAGCGCCGATCCGTGCAATGAACTGTTGCTCCTTTGTAGCTGACAGCTCTTTGCCACAGCGAGGCGCAGGACGAAGTGTGGAGGTTTGATTTCTGAGTGGATGCCGCATATGTATGTCTACACAGTTAACAGGAGTAGGACTGAGTCTCCTTAGTTACAAGTCATATTAGTCCTCAAATGCGCTTATGCGGATTAGGGATCTTTGTCAGACCAGACTAATATTGACTGGTTAGGAATGAAGCGCTACCGATTGACACTGCAGTAGTTTATACAGGCTAGCACTCACCTCTCGTCTATAATTTAACATTCACTTTCTCCATTTAACTCAGTGAATTACCACCAAATATTCTCCATTCTCTTTTAACTGAGGCACATCTATGAATGGTGCAAAATATTAGGAAGAAAAAGGTTTACGTTTTCTGCCTGTTGACTAACCTTGGGTCATTAAGTCGAGCAATCAGTTTCTTCCAAGCCCTTATCTTCCCTTGGAACACGACCCGCCACATTAAGCTTGAATCTAGGTTCCTGTTTATACCGCTGGGTGAACAAGGACAAGGTGGAGAGTAATAGAAACCATATCAATAAAGTACTTACAGCAAGAGATATACCAGGAGAACAACACACCCACCTTTCCCCCTCACTAGGCGGGCACCGATCCCCCGCTTTGATTATCTGATATTCAGTTACATTTAGATGAGAGGCTTTGCACCTTCACATACGTCCGCTGGATGGCTCCGTGAATACTTCATTTCCTCGTTTATTGCTCCATTCCCCCACTGCTATAACTGAAAACAATGTACCAAGTCCATCATCCCAGGAAAAGAAAAGGAAACAGCATGTGAAAGGATTAGGATTTAATTCAATATTTTGCAGAAAATTATAAATGCATCGTAAAGGATAAATGCTCGTTCTCCCAAGATGACTGACCCGTAAGAGGAAAACTGAATTAGCTTCAAGGGAAACTGGAGGATTTAATATGCAATTTGGCGATATACGTGGAAATGTTAAAATTACGCTTGTCCATGTGAAATAGTTTAATATTGCTACTTTGCTCCCTTCACTTTATTTCGGCCTAAATTTCCTGTCTTTGTCTTGAATGCTGAGGTGTGGCAAGATATTAACGCTAGCCTATGGTGCAAGTCACGAAGAAGTGCTATGAAGAGGATGCATGGCCGTAGTATTGTCAAATTTTGCCACCGAGATACGGGAAAGGGGCCGCAAACGAACAAAAAACTCCACTGTCTTCAGGTAAATGAACTCTAATCTCTCTCTCTCTCTCTCTCTCTCTCTCTCTCTCTCTGTTGCACATGATTCTTTTAACAGATCTCTCTTTCAGTCTTCCCGACAGTCCGCATTTCTTCCCTCTCTCTCACTTTTATTTCCACACATTTGTCTTAACTAACCTTGCACACACACACACACACACACACACACACACACACACACACACACACACACACACACACACACACACACACACACACACACACACACACATTTTTCTTCTCCACTTTTCCACACAACCCTCTCTTCTTCCATCTCACTCACTTTTACATTTCCACCCACTTCTTACAACACACACACACACACACACACACACACACACACACACACACACACACACACACACACACACAGAGTCAGGCTGGGGCTTCAGGACGACTGTAATAACACCCCAAATGAAATAATAATGGACAGAATGGCCTCGTCTGGCTGACTGGCTGGTGTTGATGGTGATGAGGTTAGGCTAGGTTAGGACAGGTTAGGTTAAGCTAGGTCACGTTTAGTTAGGATAAATTAGATTAGGTTAGGTTATCTTATGTTAAGTTACTTTTGGTTGGATTAGGTTGTTAGTTTTGGTAGGCATGGTTGGTTATACTGGCAGCTGGTAATGCTGTGGGTCAGTGTGGGAAGTAGTTAGGCTTCGTTAGGTTAGATTAGGTTAGGCTAGGTTAGATTAGGTTGGGTTGGATATAATTTGGTAAGTTACGTTAGACAAGCTACTGGTAGTGGTTTGGTTGGAGTGTTAGACTGACGTTATGTGAGTGCTCTCTTGATTGGTTAGGACAGGTTAGGTTAGGTTAGGCTGATTAAGTTAAGCTGAGTTGGGCTAGGGTTGGGTTGGGTTGGGTCAGGTTAGATAAGATTAGCTTAGGAAATGTCGTTCAAATTAGGTCAGGAAATGTTAGGTTAAGCTGTCTGTCTGGAGTTGGTGAGTATCTGGTAATCAACTAACAAAAGTGATCCGTGACTTAATGGGAGCGTTGTTGTTGAAAGTCTGCGTGAAACATAATCATCAGGCAACAAGAACAGAATCTCAAAAGAAAAGTATGATTTTTACATTTTTGTTTCTGCATCCAGGGTGTAGTATTCAACCTGCATCTCACCAACAGGGAGATGATTCCCGGCAGTCCTGACATATCACAATAATTTTGGCACTAACACCCACTGTCTATATAATGAAGGATTGGTGACATTAGATTTGGTGTTAGGTTACGGTACTGCTGAGGATACAGTATTTTTATTATGTGTTTCCTTCTCCATCAGGGCTTTATTTATATCTAATACCTGCAATTCAATAAAGACGTCTGGAAATGGCAAGAATAAAATGTAAAAGACGTCCTAGAGGTAAAGGGGATAATAAGGTGTTCCATTGGCTGACTAATAAAGTGTGGTTCATAAATTGCACTCTACCATTTTCTGTGCTGCTAGGGCGGCTCAGTCTGCTGGTGTGGGGAGTGCAGACATTCAGGCTTTTTCAGTAATTTAATAATCAGCCATACTATGAGATGAAATTAAAAAAAAAAAAAAAATGAAGCAGGCACTAAAAAATAAAAAGAGTTAAGGGAAGTACGAAATGATGCAGGGTAGACACTGGTAACGCTGACTGAGCCGTACCCGCAATACACAAGAAATGGAATGCGCAATATAAGAATCACTGTGTATCACGCGATGGAAACATGAGTTAATTAGGGAGTTAGTCCTGAAATTTTGCCTGTAACATGAGAGAGAGAGATCGTTCGTTGATCGTTGAAAGATTCCCTGCACATATAGTGCAGGCAGGGCCATACATTAGCCCGGTCAGTGGTGTATGGGCTGATTAAAAAACAGTAAGTGGGGAGGACAGGACCTGGGGATTGCCCAGCACAGACGTCCTGTCTCCTGACTGGCTTTGTGGAGAGAGAGAGAGAGAGAGAGAGAGAATTATAGTTTGCTCGCTCTGAACATTTAAAGCTACTACCACTGAATGACTGATATTCTTTCGTGGAAGATCACTGGATTTGCTAGGCTGACGAGTAAAATGAAAGATGATCATGCATGTTCTGATGATTTAAAACAAATAGTGCAATCTCTTTCTCTCTCTCTCTCTCTCTCTCTCTCTCTCTAAAGTATTCTTAATTTCACCGCAAAACCAGGGATCAAATATGTACCCCTAAGCGTCCGACATGAAAAATGAGATAATGGAAGGTTTCTGTACTGTGACCTGTTTGTCTTTCACCCGATGGAACTAGGTCACTCCCAGGCCCTTGAATATTAAGACACGTGACATGAAACTCCCTCAGGTTTAATCTTCGGATAGGGCTGAGTCTCCTTTGTTACTATATTCGGCTTGTATACATCTGTCTGTACTGGGTCGCTTCCACAACTTGAAAATTAAGGTGTGGTTGCATGAAATTAGATGAGCTTTAGTTTTGGTTTTGGGATTTTTGCCTTTTCTGCAGTTCTTATTTTTCAATATTTCTTCTCTTTATCATCAGTCATTTATTTTTGCCATTTCTGCAGTTCTCATTTTCACATATTTCCTCGCTTAATCATTTTCTTTCTTACCATCAGTGTAGTTTTCATTTTTACACATTTCCTCTCATTCTTATCAGTCGTTTTCTTTTTTTACCATCTCTATAGTTTTTTTATTTTTGCGTATTTCCTCTCTTTATTATCAATCATTTATTTTTTACTACTTAGGCAGTTATTTCGGACATCACTCTTCCACGATCTACGTCCTTACCCTCTCTGCCTTGGCTCCTTTATCTCTTCTTTTATTCTTTACTGCTTAATGGACGGTAAAGATAATTTTTCCCATTCTCTGGACCATTAATTCAGCATAATAATTCTCTCTCTCTCTCTCTCTCTCTCTCTCTCTCTCTCCAGTTTCCCTTTTCCTCTGATATGCTTCTTCCGCTATTCATTTCCTGTTTGTCCCTGTTTGTATTATTTCCTTTTAAAATCGTGGATTTCCTGGACTCTCTCTCCAGTTTCCCTTTTCCTCTGATATGCTTCTTCCGCTATTCATTTCCTGTTTGTCCCTGTTTGTATTATTTCCTTTTAAAATCGTGGATTTCCTGGACTCTCTCTCTCTCCCTCTCTCTCTGCTAATATACCCACGTCTCAAATATGAAAAAAACATTCACTAATTCTCCAGTAAATTCTCCCTCTCACTCTGTCTCCTTTCCTCCCCCTTCCTCTCTCTCTCATTCTCTCTCTCTCTCTCTCTCTCTCTCTCTCTCTCTCTGCAAATGTACCCACCTTTCACATATAAAACACCATTCTCTAATTCACCAATAACTAAATCCCCACTCGACTCGTCCGCCTGATCTCCTGACTAATAACACCAATTATCCCCCGGTGTGTATGGCATCATTAGGCCTCGCTAATTGCCTCGTTAATCAACTCTCACTATGGCGCCCGGATGTATAATAATAATAATAATCACCCTAATTATAATATATACGCTAGACTTGGCTGGCAATAGATTTCTGTCAGATGCTGGAGCTTACTGGGATTTATTTTGTGGAGATGGGATGTGGGATTTGGGTTGTGAGATTTGGTGTGTGTGTGTGTGTGTGTGTGTGTGTGTGTGTGTGTGTGTGTGTGTGTGTGTGTGTGTGTGTGTGTGTAGGGAAGTGTTGTGCTATGTGTGGAGGTGTGATGTGTATGGGGTAAGGGCTGTTTTTTTTTTTTTTTGTCTGTGTGTATACAATCTAAGAGGAGATGGTAACAGGACTATTATCTGGCTTATTAACAACACTACAGCAACTCTCTTCCCTAGTCAGACGCCTTGCCCCAGACTCCTTCCCTAATGACAGCGACAGAAACAACTCCATTCCCATCTACCACTACTCATATCTACTCTCACCTGCCATCCAAGTCACCTTCCGTCATGTACATTTAGAGGCAAAAACTAGCGTACTGTGTCCTTGTTAAACTATTTTTTTTTTTTTTTTTTTTTTTTTTTACTGCTTTCACTTTATTCTTAAGATTTAATTTTTTATCGAACTATCTATGTGTCTGTCTATCATCTTTCTATCTATTTATTTACTCGTACATGTCTTTCCTCTCGTGAGTTTTATTTATTAACTGATTTATTTATTTACTGATTATATATAGTTCATCAGATTATTATTATTATTATTATCATCATCATCATCATTTTGTTTTACTATTTTTTTTTTTTTTTTGCTAGAAGAAGAAGTATCATTGGTAGATTTTGTGTTTTCCTCTCTTTCATCTTCCCACAAAAACAAGTTTTACTTACGACAGAGAATTCTTAGTGACTGTATAAATCAAGTTTCTGGCTATTTTGGTCCTCCTGTAATAACTTCCTTGCCTCTCCTGGAAAAACAAATAATGGTTACCAAGCGAAACTGATTTTAAGCATGCCAGTGAATATCTCGTCTGATCCAGCTGTACCAAGACTGTACTTAGCAATAGAGGTCATCCCACAGAAGGAGTTACGTTTTGGGTGGTTACATTTCTCCATAACCTCTTCTTTCCTTCCCTGCATCCCTACCAATATCCAGTACTGAAGCATGGCGTTGAATCTCTCTCCTGATCCAGCGGCATCAAGACTGCAAAGAATATAAATACCAAAAGACGTCAAGCTACTGAAGGAGTTACGTTCTAGAAGCTTACGCAACTCCAAATCCTTACCCTCCCTTCCCTTCCCTTCCCTTCCCTGCCTCCCTAACCGGATCCAATCATGAAGCAGGTTACATACACGGCACATTTCCCCACCTACCACACTCCTCCCACACTCACATTGATTACAAGCAAATGAGGTGGTCGTAGTGAAGGTGAGAGTAGGAGTGTGGTGGTGGTGGTAGTGGTGATGGTGGTTGGTGATGGTGTGGTGGTGGTGGTGGTTGTGCATGCGGCAGTGATGGTGATGGGGTTGGCGGCACTGATGATGGTTATAGTGGAAGTGGTAGTAGAAGTGGTGGTGATTGTGCTAGCTGTAGATAAAGGTGGCAACTGAGGGATCGTGGTAGCGGGGAGATGGTGGTGATAGTAGTTGTGGCAGACTGTGGTGGTAGTAGTGACACTGGTAGTGGTACAGATGGTGGTGAAAGATAATAGTGCTAATGATGGTGGTAGTAGCGGTGGAAGACTAGTGGTAGTGGTGGCATTGGTAGTGGTAATGATGGTGGTGAAAGATAATAGTGCTAATGATGGTGGTAGCAGTGGTAGAAGACTAGTGGTAGTGATGGTACTGGTATTGGTAATGTAAAAGACAGTAATGCTAATGATGGTGGTAGTGGTGAACAGAGGAACAGAGGGAGTGGATGAGAGGAACGGGGGAGAAGACTAAGAAAAGAGGAAGGTCAGGGAAAGAGGTATGAAGAGGAAAGAGGACGAAAAACAGGATGAAAGACGAAGTGAGGGAGGGGAGAGGGTTGAAAAAGGCAGGAATGGGGGACGAGTGAGGACGAGTAGGTGGAGCGAAAGTGGTCGAAAGGGAGGGAGAGGAAAACGAACGAGAGGCACAGGGTAGGAGGGAGGGATAGAGAGAGGGGGAGGGAGGGAGGGAAGGGGAGAGAGGGGGAATGGGAGAGAGGGAGGGGGAGAAAGAGAGGAAGGGAGAGAGGGCGAGTTTAGAATGGGAGGTAGAGAGGGCACACTGTGGAAGGGAGAGAGGACGAGAGAGAGAGAGAGAGAGAGAGAGAGAGAGAGAGACTACTTCTTTTCTCCCCTATTCAACCAAACATATCTTCAAGCCTCTCTATCAACACTCACCTCCACCCTCCAAGCCGCCCTGCCTCATGTACTCTTCCATTCGACCCTTTCATACCCTCCCTCTTTCTCTCTTTCTCTCACTCTCTCACTCCACTTCCAGCACTCAGGTTACTCCACTTTCGGTCCACTCACTAACACCCCCCCCCCTCTCTCTCTCTCTCTCTCTCTCTAAAAGTAGGGCAAAGGAGATGAGTGATGGGAAAGGAAAAGGAAAGGAAAGGAGAGGAGAGTGCCAAGGAGAAATTGTGAGACAGAATGAGTGAATGCAAAAGAGAGAGAGAGAGAGAGAGAGAGAGAGAGAGAAAGCCAATCTGTCAGCATACACTTAAACTACTGGGTTATGAAAACGGACAATAGCATTTCTTTTTAGTGTCAGAAACAAGAAAAAATAAAAAGTGCGCTATTTCTCATATTCATGCTCATCCATTCTCTCCCTCTCTCTCTCTCTCTCTCTCTCTCTATCTCTCTCAAACACACACACACACACACACACACACACACACACACACACACACACACACACACACTCAGTATTCCTGTGGTGCGACAAAGCAGCAGATTGGACCACAGGCGTGAAGCAGGGCACCCTACCTCCTAGCCTCTCCCCCTTACTCTCTCTCTCTCTCTCTTTTTCTCTCTCTCTCCCACTATCTCCCTCTCCCACTCTTCCCTCACTCCCTCCTTCAACTATTATACCCTTTCCCCAACTCTCTCTCCCCTCTCCATCGCACACAGCCCTCCCATCACTCTTTCCTCCCTCCCCATTTCTCACCCTCTCTTCCCCTTTCCCCGCACTCTCTCTCCCCCACCCCTTTCCCCACTCTCCCCTACTCTCTTCCCCCTCCTCACTCCCATCCCCTCTGCAACTCTCTCTCCCCCTCCCTGCCTCACGTACAGATTGGGTACCACTTTCCTTTACTACTTTATTTTCATTTGCAACTATTTCTCTCCCTTCCTCCTACGCTTTTTTTTTTTTAGGTTTTCTGTTGATTTCTTTTTCATTCAGCGCCATTTTTTCCTATATATATTTTTGGTGGGGTTCTGGAGGAGACCTGTTTTCATTTACAACTCTCTCTCTCCCTCTCTCTGTCTCTGTCTCTGTGTCTGTCTGTCTGTCTGTTCTGTCTCTGTCTGTCTGTCTCTCTCTCTCTCTCTCTCTCTCTCTCTCTCTCTCTCTCTCTCAAATAAATAGGAGTAAAACCAAGACTCAAAGTGTACTAATACCCATTTTCTCTTTAACACCTTTTATCATGCACATATAATACCGCAACTTCATATGCCGCGCACCTCTTCCTTCCCCACACCTTTCCTGCGTTAATTAATTGCTCAGGTATCAGATTTATACGATATTAATCTTCTGAAAGTAATACATAGATCGTGTGGGATAGAAGGATGTAACATTTTTATCAATGAAGGAATTCTGTCATGCTGAAGTAATTTTATAGGATCATGTACTGTGGGTTTCATACGTTAAGGGATGAAGGTATATTGTTGTAAAAATAGGTAGGTAGGTAGGTAGGAAGGTAGGTAGGTAGGTAGGTAGATAGATAGATAGATAGATAGATAGATAGATAGATAAGTAGATAGACAGACAGACAGACAAATAGATAGACATGCAAACATACACAGAAAGGAGAGAGAAAGAATGAAAAAGAAAGAAAAGAAAAAGGAATGAAAGAAAATAGACAGAGATAAATAGATGGATAGAGAGATAGATAGATAGACAGATGAACAGAGAGACAGACAGATAGATAGATAGAGTGACATCGACAGACTGGCTGGCAGATCGATAGATACGTGTGTAGATAAACAGACTGATTGACTGATTGACTGGATGACTGACTGACTGATTGATGAATGGACAGGTAGACAAATAGATACATAGACAGAATGACATACAGGAAGATATATAAATAGATAGAGAGATAGAGAGATAGACAGACACACACACATAGACACTAATATTATTCCAACTCAGTGTTTTTCCTCTGAACAGAAATTTATCATACCTTTATTAATTAAGAAAGGTGTGTACAGGTATCAGATTTCAGGGCCTTAGGGATGTACATCATAAAAAGTATGCAATGGTAGCTAAATTAATCAACACTATCAGGTTCGTATACCCACTACAGGTCAATAAAGCCATCTCGTGTTACGTAGAATAAAATGCGAGAGTTATTCCCACCGTGAGAGTGTTATTGATGACGGTGATAAAATTCTTGTGCCCACCTGAAACAATCTCACCTGAGAAAAGTCATTAAATGTTACCTGTGAGGAAATTCTAGAGTTGTCCGGATCGTGAAACACCTAACGATGGCTATACCACTCTCAGGCTCCTATGTTTCACTCTTCAATAAATAAAATGAAATAAAATAGTCGACCATTGCCTGGAATATGTATCCATCTGTCTATGATGTCTGTCTATCTATCTCTACATACATACATACATAAACATATACATACATAGAGATACATATGGAGAGAGAGAGAGAGAGAGAGAGAGAGAGAGAGAGAGAGAGGGCATCCGCATCCAGCATCCCACGCAGTATAGACGGAACTAACCCAAGCATCACTCACACAGAACTGACCACATCAATATCCAGATGCCTCACAATACCATGTATATCGCATCCAGGCCTCACAAATACGCCTGGCCATTCTTCTCACAGCTGGGGGCTCGTCTGCTGCTGGGGGAAGTGGCTGTCGGGCTGTCTGTTTGGCTGGCTGTCTTGTCGCGTGGTTGGTTTCCGGGTCTGAGAAAGTCTGGGGTTGAGAGGTCTGATTTAAGTCTTTCATTTAGTGCAGGATTTTTCATTAGAGTGCGGTATTTATCATTATCATCATCATCATCATCACCATCAACATTATGGTCGTCATTACCATTTTTAACGTCGTCGTCACCCTTATCATCATTATCTTCATTTTCATCATTACCATTGTCGTTGCTATTATCTCGTTTATTTTTTCGTTATTCTTCTCATCATAATTATAACCATCATCATTATCATCTTTATTATTATTATTATTATTATTATTATTATTATTATTACATCATCATCACCATCATCACCTTTTTTTCCCACCTTTGAATGGGATATGGTAGGATTCAGAATCAATGAAAGACAAATCACTAAAAATGAGGTACTACGAAATGCATGCTCAGTAAAAATGGGCTACACATTCATCCACAGAGCATTCAAAGCCCCTGGAATCCTGACGCTCTCTGGTAGGCCTGATAATTTGCATATATATAATTTTTTCTGTCTGTCTGTCTGTCTGTCATATATTTACCTGCGCTTCATACCTGCCAGAAATATTAAGTTCATTGGCCTTCAGGTGAGAGAAGAGCGAAAAAACACACATAATTAAGGGGGGTTAAAATAATCTACAAGAAAACTATGACTGCGTTGTTGAGATAGATAGATAGATAGATAGATAGGTAGATAGATAGATAGATAGACAGAGAGAGAGAGACAGACAGACAGACAGACAGACAGACAGACAGACAGAGTGACAGACAGACAGACAGACAGATATGCAAGTAGGTTAACAGACAGACAGACAGATAGACAGAAAGACAGAGACCCTCTTTCTTTATCATTAAAAACAGTACAGGTAAATAGGGAAGGCATTTTAATTACCTGTTGCCATGGTTACGAAATTTCTCTCCCTCTCTCTCTCTCTCTCTCTCTCTCTCTCTCCCTCCCTCCCTCCTATTTTTATTTTACTTTTCCTGCCTCCTGCTCCATTTCACGTCATCCATTTTTCTTCTTTCTTTCAACAACATTTCGTCAGTATTTTATCCTTTGCTTTCATCTTTTTCATTTCCTCTTCACTTCCTTTTTCCTGCCTCTGAAGTTCTTTCTTTGTTTATCCGTCGTTTCTTCTGTATATCAGGCTATGCACGTGTGTGTGTGTGTGTGTGTGTGTGTGTGTGTGTGTGTGTGTGTGTGTGTGTGTGTGTGTGTGTGTGAGAGAGAGAGACACTCTTCTTTCTCCCCCCCCTCTCTCTCGCTCTCTCTTTCTGTCTATCTATCTATCAATCACTCCATCCATCTTCCTTATCTGTCTACCTATTTACTTTCTATCTCTCCATTTGATCTATCTACCTACCTATCTGTCCATCTACCTGTTCATTAATCTGTCTATATATCTATCTGCCTGTCTATCAAATTTATCATCTGTATATCTACCTGCCTATCTATCTGTCAAACTATCTGTCTATCTATTTAAAACCACGTAAATTAAGGTACTGTTTTTATGAGCTTATCACAGTTAGGTTCACTAAAAGTACACACACACACACACACACATATATATATATATATATATATATATATATATATATATATATATTGGAATCACTTAACCATTTCACGGATGAATTATTGCAAGGCCCTGATGACAGACATATATTGCTTGTCACTGCAATATATCCCGCCACCGGGCAATATCCAGCTACATGCCTGAGGGAGGGGAAACGACGACAGGAAAGGGGGAGGGGAGAGGAGAGGAGGGGAAGGGAAGGAGTGATGAGGAAGTGAGAAAGTAAGGAGGATGTGGGGCAGAATAGGAAGGGGGAGGGAGGGGAGAGGGACAGAAGAAGGGAGGAGAGAGGAAGTGGGGCAGGGAAGGAGGGAGGGTGACTGGGGAGAAGATGAAAGGGGGAAAGGGACAGGAGAAGAGAGAAGGAGGGGGTTAAGAACTGAGGGAGGAGTGAATGAGAGGTGGGAAAAGGTAGAGCAGAGGAGGCGAGGGAGGAAAGCAGTAAAGGGTGAAGGAAAAAGGAGATGGTACAGGAGGGATAGGAAGAAAAGGAGAATATGAGTACAAGGGAAGGGGAAAGGAGAGGGAAAAAAAGGACAAGAGAGCAAGTAGGAAAGCAAGGGAAGTGGAGAGAGAAGGGAGGAGAGGAAGGAGGATGAAAGAAGACATGAGACGAGAGAGGGGAGGGAGAGAGGGGGAGGCAGGAGATGAGGGGAATGCAAACGAGAGAGCTACGTGAGGTGGGAAGAGATGGATGGATATGATAAGGGATGAGTGTAGGGAAAAAAATAAAAGAAATGGCTACGAAACACATCACAGAGTAAATATTAATGTGATAAAATAGGCAAAATAACACGATCTGTATCAGTAGTTAAGTTTTATGGAAAATTCTTTATCCTGTAAAGTGGTTAATGTACTTTATAAATATTTCTCATGATCTTAAAAACGATCTTCCTTAAAATCTTTTCGTTCGTCGAAGGCCATTTGCTTTATGCTTGCATTACACAGATCAACTTAAGTAGCTTTCAAGAGAGAGAGAGAGAGAGAGAGAGAGAGAGAAGACTTAAACGATTTTCTTCTCTAGTGAAATGAAACGATAAAATATTAATCTCATCAGCCATGCACCATAGTTTCATTATAATCTTTCTATTTTCAGGCTATTTTATTCAGCTTAGAAGAACCCTCTAGTAGTGAAGAGGTTAATGGAGGCTATATCTAACCCCTCCTGCTTGAAAAGTCTCCCCTAAGCTGAATAAAATCGTCTGGTAGCAAAACGAATAAATCTGAAAAATAAATTACTGTGTTGAGGTAGTTAATGAAGAGTGAATGCAACCCTGTCAGTGGAAGAATCTCGCCCAAACTTAATAAAATCGTCTGGAGATAGTCACCATCATCATCATCATCATCATCATCATCGTCATTATCATCGTCTTCATCATCATCTTTATTATCATCATCATCATCATCTCAGCCTCTATTGTTGATGCCGATCTTGACATGAACCCTGTGGTATGGAGGATGAATTTGCCGCTCTCAATCCATCATCTCCTACCGAGGGATATGGAGGGTGATGAGGGACGCTTGAGTAACCTATTATAAACGGGCCATCGAGCGAAGGCACCTCTATCCAGCACCTCCCCTCGTAGCGAAGAAGTTAAACGCAGTGTGTCTAATATATCAAAATTAAAGGATCTTGATTCTGACCCTCTTTTGTTTGGCTAGCTTTTGAAGGGACGACTTTTATTTCTGGTTCCTATTAAAAGAAAATGTTCGGTGAGACGCGGGAGGGGACAAAATGAGATCTGGAAGCTTTAGCAATTGTTGAGGCAGAAAATAAAGTCAAGGTCAGTGAATCAATTAATTTCATTGGTTTCATGAGTTTCAACTTCACTGGTTGCTGAGAAAAGTAATTGCTGGAAGTTCTAGCAGTGGATTCAAGGTTATTGCTGGAGTATGGGAGCATAGGAGGTTAGGGAAAGAATATATATATATATTATAGTTAAGTTCTTTTCCCCCAAGACATTTTCACGCTTGAGCTAGTCTTGGAAATTACTTGAGTCTCAATACCCACAGTACGTTTTCACTTTTGCTTGCGTGATTTCGCAACATATTTCTCAAATATATTTGTGATATTTTTTCGTGCATCAGCAGAAGGAAAGGTTACTATGGCAAAGAACAAACTATAAACGATGAGGAAGGGGACAAAGGGCCCGTCAAGACGTTATATACGTTTCATATAAGCTGGAAAAGAGAATTTCTTCATTTGTCACTCAGAGATGATCCCGAAGGTGAAAATAAATAGAACAAAAATACCTACAGGCGCAGACATACGGACTTCGATCATAAAAAGTTGCTGAAAAACTGTATCAGGATGGAATGATATGAGGTGGAAGCGAGACAAGGCGTGAGCTCCCTGATTTAACTTACGGCGCAAAATTGGGAAAACTTGACTCAAAACTTCTTAGGGGTCGAAAGTGGAAAGAGGCGAAAAGGAGAGGGAGGGAAAGGGGAGATGGGAAGGGAGAAGGCGAGGGGAAAGAGGTGGGAAAGGGAAAATGAGAGAAGAGGTAAGTGAAAGAGGAGGAGGAGGAGGAGGAGGAGGAGGAGGAGGAGAAGGAGGAGAGGGGATTGGAAAGGGAAAAGAAAGAAGGATAAAGGAACCGAAGGAAAGAGGAAGAGGGGAGGGAAAGCTTACAAAGATCGAAAAAGGAGAGGGTGGAAAAGTAAAGGATGAGAGAGAGAGGGGAAGAAAAGAATAAAGAAAATATGGAAAGAAACAGAAAGGAAAAGCTAAGAGGAAAGGAAACAAACCTTTATATTTATTTATTTATTTATTTTCTGATACCACCCAAACCCTCCAGTCATCTTAAGAAAGAATTTTTTGCCGTAGGAGAATTTGGAAGACTAAAAGAAATTGCGTAAGAAAGGATAAAACATATAATATAATGTATGCAAAAAGTGGTTGTTGGAGATTAAGACTCCAGTATTAAAGAAAGAAATTTGAGACAATGGAAGACTGTGCTGGAGGAGAGAGAGAGAGAGAGAGATACGAACCTCACATTTCCTGTCACAATCCCCCTAATTCCTTTCCCTTCCTCTCTTCACACCCACGTCTCTCCAGCAAACTATCCACCTCTCTCTCTCTCTCTCTCTCTCTCTCTCTCTCTCTCTCTCTCTCTCTCTCTCTCTCTCTCTCTCTCTCTTTTATCATTTTCTTTCAAACTTTGATCAATGTTTTTTCATCCCCTTTCACGGTCCTCTCTTTCTCCTTCCTCCTCCTCTTCCTCCTCCTCCTCCTCCTTCTCCTTCTTCACCATCTCTCTTCACCTCTTCTTCACCCAATCCCTCCATTTCATTCCCTCTTACCTTCCTTTTTACCTTTCAAAATTCTCATCATTTTTTTTTTCATTCCCCTTTCAGTCTCTCTCATCCTCCTTTTCCATTTCTTCTCCCTCTTACTCGTTCTTCCTCTCCTCTTCCTCTATATATCCCTTCTAATTTTATCCCTCCTTCCCCCCCCCTCTCTCCCTCCCTCTCCCTCTCTCTCTCTCTCTCTCTTCGTCCTGTCTTTCGACTCTCTCCCATAGGACTGAACTCTCGTGCATCCAAACTCGCCTGAACAAGGAGATAACGCTGGCTTCACTCCCCTCTCCGGTTAATTCCCGAGAAAAATCGACACCGAGAGAGAGAGAGAGAGACAGACAGACAGACAGAGACAGACAGACAGACAGAGACAGACAGAGAGACAGAGAGAGTCAAACCATACACTTTTGCCCTAATATAGAAGAGAAGAGAGCTTAAGATAAAGGAGGATGGAGAGAAGAGAAAAGAGAAGAAGAGAAATATAAGAGGTAAGGACAGAAGTGAAGATAAAAAAAAGAGAAATAAACAAAGAAGAGAGGCTTGTAGGGAAGAAATGGGAAAATGAGAAGAAGAGGAAGGACGATGAGAGGGGAAGGGAGAGGAGAAGAAAAGAGAAGAGAAGGAGAAGAAGGAGAGACCAATGAAGGGGAAGAGAGAGAGGAGGGAAGAAGACGCGAAAGGGGGAGAAAATATAAAAGTGGAGTGAAATGGCGAAGGAAAAGAGAAGAGGGAAGGAAAGACAGAAAAGGAAGGAAGGAGAAAAAAGAGGAAGGGAGGAAAGGAGAGAGGGAAGAAGAGGCGTGTGAGTAAGTAATGAGAAGAGAAAGATGGGATGGTGAGAGGAAAGAGGAGAGGAGGGAAAGAGAAAAAAGTTAAGAAAGGAAGCTAGAGAGAAGAAAGAGGAGAGTTAGAGAAAAGAAGTGAGAGAGAGAGAGAGAGAGTAGGTAAGATCCAAACCACACCTATATTGTTGTCTTAATGATAGTGTATGTGGCCCACCAGACTATACAAGGCAATAACACAGCTCTCTCTCTCTCTCTAGCTGTGTGAGTGTGTGTGTGTGTGTGTGTGTGTGTGTGTGTGTGTGTGTGTGTGTGTGTGTGTGTGTGTGTGTGTAAATTTAATCCATTCTTGTCTTCTAAGTCCTAGCTTTAAAAATTACCTAATTACAAGAAACAAGAAACAAAAAACGTATAGAAAAATGCAATTTGTACTGCTAAATAAAATAAGATACGTCAAATTAAGAGAGAGAGAGAGAGAGAGAGAGAGAGAGAGAGATTTATTAGTAAACTGAACTATGAGTAAAGAATTAACAGAGAAAATAATAAGATAGAGTTATGAGGAAAAAGGCAAGCTAAAAGAAGAAAGAAGTACCTAAGCCCTATTCGTCCATTGCAGACTTAGATTTCAAGTACGTCATCACATTACTTACCACTACAGTAAATAAGGTAGGCGGATAGATGAATGGAGAAGTAGACGGATAGATAAATGGACAAGTAGATGAACAGATACAAGAACGCAGGTAGATTACTGAAGTACCTGCCTCATATCGCTATCTGTTTGGTGACTTTCGGTAATTACGCTGGTTATTAGTGTTACGTAAAGTAGATGGATAGATAGATAGACAAGTAGATAAAGATACTTATATACACAGATAGACAGATAAATAGACAAGTAGATAGATAGATACATATATACAGAGATAGATCAAATGACAAGTAGATAAAAAGATACATAACACACACACAAAGAAGTCATTGTTATTTTTTTTTACGAACGTTGATTATCGTACTGTTATATAAGGCAGATGGACAGGTAAACAAGTAAATAAATAAATAAACAGATAAAACACACATATGAAGGTACAAATTCTGCAGTCTGCAATGTTAATTATTTTTATTTAATAATACAAACAGCAATTTATGATCAGCTATTCTTATTATCAACACTTCAGCTTCATGTATTAGAAAAAAAAAATGAAGATTGACCTTTTGGTAAAAATTATGTCAATGGATCTCGCATGAATTTAGTATCATTATAATTAAAGGTCACCGGCACGAAAAATCTAGCGAGTTTTGATGATCATTTCTTTTAATATAACAGCAAAATATCGTCAAATAAAAAGGTGATTATTTGGCTGTGATTCAAGTGACATTTTATTATAGCTTAAAATATTGCATCTCACATAAACTACAAATCATGCAATATTTACAAATTAATTACAACGTCAAACAAACAATTTTTTTTTCCCATTATTTCATCATTTCATTAGCGTCACTTATTCACAAATTATTCACCCATACAGTGTCACCGTCTTCACAAATTATTCACCCATACAGCGTCACCGTATTCACAAATTATTCATTCATACAGCGTCACCGTATCCACAAATTCATCCATACAGCGTCACCGTATTCACAAATTATTCATTCTATTACAGCGTCACAGTATTCACAAATCATTCATCTGTGCAACGTCACCGTAACCACAAATTCTTCATCCTTACAGCGTCACCGTATTCACAAATCATTCATCTGTACAGCGTCACCGTATTCACAAATTATTCATGTGTACAGCGTCACCACATTCACAAATTATTCCGCAGCGTGTGAATAGAGGTCAAGTTATTAGCCTAATGACCTGGAGCTGAAGTTCTATAAAGGGACAAGGAGGGTGGGAGTGAGGGAAAGGGCTATCTAGACTATACTAGTTCCCCCCATCACAGCAATTAATATGGAGGAGTAGAGAGTTTAAAACAGTACGATACAGCTCATGTTTATTCACCAAGACAATAAATACTTCCACTACTACTATTGCTACTGCTACTACTACTACTAGGATTACTACTACTACTACTATTACTACTACTACTACTGCTACTACTATGCAGCGCTAATATTAACAACACCATTACTCTAACCAAAGGCTCCTAACCCCTTCCCGTTTAGGTGATGGCCAGGTGTAGTCAGACTGGAGGGTCGATTTAACCATACCCTTTTCACCTAAACTTGGCCCAGGTTGTCGTCCTTTTGCAGCTCATTGTACGAAGCTGAATGACAGAAAACGACAATACTACGGTTCTACATCATTTTCACAACACTTCTTCGTGAGTAGCATCATGTTCTAGTGCTAATCTATTCTCACAGCTGAGCATTCAAGATGGAGAGATGATAATTTTAGGCCAGAATAAAAAGGGTATAGTAACCATGGAGATGCTTTCATATCTAATAACTGGGGTTCATCCTGCTTTATACAACCACGACTTAGCATAAGTTGTGTCAAGTGAAAATAAACAGACTGTAGTTTCCTCATTAACCTCTATTACAATCACATTTTTTAGTTTTTCTTGTCCCCACGAAACGATTTTACTTAGCTTCGGAGTGACATCATATATCGTCCTTTTGGCTTCATTTCTCAAAGGTCCGTAGCCTCTTTCAGTTCAGTTGATGTTGAAGTGTAGTCAAATATGAAGGTAAATCTGACTAGTACCCAAGGAGACTCATTCCTACTCCATAGCAAATGCTTGTCGAATTTCATGCAACCAATAGTTAAATATTCAGCTTGTAGGAGTGGCCCAAGTCTCTCAAATAAAACACACACACACACACACACACACACACACACACACACACACACACACACACTCAAAGTGGCTATAGTGATGGAATTAAAGTATGCGATATCTTTCCACTTCAGTTCAAAATATCACCCATATGCTGGAATAATTTGCCTGGAAGTAGCAGGAAAAAAATATAAAATACCATCACTATAGTCCGTTTCATCTCGTCTGACAAAGATCCCTAACCTCTTTCAGCTCAGATAATGGCTAAATGTGGTCAGAGTGGAGGATGAGTTTGACTAGTAACCAAGGAGACATCTGTACCTCCTAACGAAGACATCAAATGCCTCTTTCAATAATGGCTAAATGTGGTCAGATTGGAGGATGAGTTTGACTAGTAACCAAGGAGACTTATTTCTACCTCCTAACGAAGACATCAAATTTCAGGCAACCATGACTTAGCTATGAAGTTATATGAGTGGTCTAGGTCCCTCAGAATAAAAAAAATAAAATAGAAATAAAAAGATACCACTATATTCTTCCTCGTTTATTTCCTAGACTAGTTTGGTTATGAACTACCGTTGTTCTCTGGGAGGCCGTTCAACAGGGGAAGGTAACAGGATGGTGTACCGTTTCTATACCGTTTTTAGCCTGACTTGGTCCAAAATTGCCAAAAATATACAAGAAACAAACTCATTCCTTCCATATTTCAATCTTCAATGGCGCTCCCTTTGCCTATAAGAGCAGCGAAATGAGTTCACCCGGCTGCAACAAGAAACTAAGAGCAACAGCAACATAAAACTACGGCACTGAAAGGGTAAGATGATGCAATATCCCAAGTGAAAAAAAAAAAAAAGTGTGTAAGAAAAGTCCAAACCTTTCTTGCAATATTTCCAAGATTGAGGTGTCGGTGTTTGCCTAGTGGAGAGGTGGGGGTGGGAGGGAAGGTGGGAGTGGGAGAGAAGGTGAGGGGTGGAAGTGAGAGAGAAGGTGGGGGATGGGGGTGGGAGGGAAAGTGGGTGTGGGAGAGAAGGTGGGGGTGGGAGAGAAGGTGGGGGATGGGGGTGGGAGGGAAGGTGAGGGTTGGGGGTGGGAGAGAAGGTGGGGATGGAAGAGAAGATGGTTGATGGGGGTGGGAGAGAAGGTGGAGGTGGGAGAGAAGGTGGAGGTGGTAGGGAAAGTGGAGGTAGGAGAGGTGGATGAAGTCTTTGATCACTTGGAAATAACCCCATTTTACTACCCTCAGGGAATATAAGCAATTTTACAGATCAGAGAAGGTGCCATGTGTTAGGGTACGGCGTTGGGAATAATAATAATAATAATAATAATAATGATAATAATAATAATAATAATAATAATAATAATAATAATAATAATAATAACAGAAGTATTAGCAGTAGTAGCAGTAGCAGTAGCAAAAAAAACTACTACTACTGCTACTACTTCTACTACTACTTCTACTACTACTGTAATAATAATAATAATAATAATAATAATAATAATAATGATGATGACAATAATAATAATGAGTGTGTGTGTGTGTGTGTGTGTGTGTGTGTGTGTGTGTGTGTGCCAGGGGCCTTGAAATACAGAGGACGCACAAACACAACCCCATAAAAACAGCAAAAAAGTACCAACATAAACACTGAAGTAATAAAGCACACACACACACACACACACACACACACACACACACACACACACACACACACACACACACACACACTGCCACAAGACCCACAATCCCATAACAAAACAGGGAAATGAAACAAACACAAACACAAACCATCACACAAACAATAACAAGGCATAAACAATAACAAGGAATAAACAATAACAAGGAATAAACAATAACAAGGCATAAACAATAACAAGGAATAAACAATAACAAGGCATAAACAATAACAAGGAATAAACAATAACAAGGCATAAACAATAACAAGGAATAAACAATAACAAGGCATAAACAATAACAAGGAATAAACAATAACAAGGAATAAACAATAACAAGGAATAAACAATAACAAGGCATAAACAATAACAAGGAATAAACAATAACAAGGCATAAAAAATAACAAGGAATAAACAATAACAAGGCATAAACAATAACAAGGAATAGACAATAACAAGGCATAAACAATAACAAAGAATAAACAATAACAAAGAATAAACAATAACATGGCATAAACAATAACAAGGCATAAACAATAACAAGGCATAAACAATAACAAAGAATAAACAGTAACATGGCATAAACAATAACAAGGTACACTCAGAAATTCCTTCACTTGCACCCAAAGTTACAATCATTTTAAGACCTAACCTCTGACCCTGTCTCGTGCCCTTGACCTCTGATTGATTGCTCTCAAAATCGAAGTAGTTCATCTTTATCTGAGCCTCAACCCGTCCACCAAGTCTGGTCCAAATCGGATCATAAGTGTTTAAGTTGTATTTTACCCTATGACCTTGACCTTTCACCTGTTTTCTGAATATAGACTAATTTCGTTGTCTTGTGACCTATGACCTTTGACCGCTTTCGCCCAAATTTGACTCACCCGTTCCCCTGACAGTCCTCAATCACTAAGCCAAGTCTGATGTCATTCCATCCAAATTTTTTCTGTAATCTTGCTAACAAACAGACAGACAGGCAGACAGATAGGCAATGTGACAGACAGACAGAACGACGGACAATGTGACAGATAGACAGACAGACAGACAGACAGACTGACAGACAGACAGATAGACAGACAGACAGATAGACAGACAGACAGATAGACAGGCAGTGTGATAGGCGGACAGACAAACAAGTTAAGTCCAACACATGACTGGCTTTTGCTTCTCGCGTGGGTGTACAGAGCAACACAACAATAAGGCACAGATTCAGCACAAAAGCCTTAACGAATACAACAGAACGAAAACACTGCCATTATATACACAGAAATAACAACGACAACAACAACAACAAAACAATAACACTAACAACAACAACACAACAATAATACTACTGACAACAACAACAACAATACCACTAACAACAACAACACATCAATAATACCACTAACAACAACAACACATCAATAATACCACTAACAACAACAACACATCAATAATACCACTAACAACAACAACACATCAGCAACAACAACAACAACAAAACAATACCACTAAAACAACAAACAACAATACCTCCACCACCACCAACAACAACAACAACAAAACAATAATACCACTAACAACAACAACAATACCACTAACAACAACAACAGCAACATCAACATGAACAACGACAACGAAAACAGAAACAAATCAAACGCCAGCACAACAACAAGACAATAACAAAGCACAAGCAAGAACATAAAACAAGAACAATATCATTAAAAAACATAAAAGCAACACCAAAAGGGCACAAGCATCTCGAGAGGAGCAACACAAAGAAACAAACACAGTACAAAAACACCAATAAATTAAAAACATATAATGAAACACACAAATAAATCACAACACCACAACAAAACAAACACTAATGGAACACAACAACAACAACATAACTCCTAATCACAAAAACAGAACAAACACACAAACACAAGGCCACAAAAACACAAACCACAAGCTGCAACACAACAAGTAGCGGTAAAAGAGTACTGGCATAACAATACCCACACAAAAACATAAAAACAATCACACACAGCAAGTAACACACATCACGTAGCAGCACAAGGCACGTAACATACAAAACGTTGCAGCACAAAAGATCCAACATAACACAGGTACAAAAGCACAGCAGAACAACACCTAAAACAGCACTTAACACACAGCGTACGTATGCCTCACAATGTAGCAGCAGAAGAGAAACTACATATTCATCCCAACATAAAAACTGAAGAAACACAAAGCAATAAAACACACACACACACACACACACACACACACACACACACACACACACACACAATGGTAACACAATACTTAATCATCAAATAGCACGTAACACATAGGAGGTAACACACAGCACAAGCGCCGTAATACGCAACACGTAACACACAGCACAAACCCCGTAACACAGCACGTAACACACAGCACAAACCCCGTAACACAGCACCTAACACACAGCACGTAACAGCAACAGTCACAGTAGCAAAGACTACAAACCGTCGTATAGATGCTCCCAAGATACTCGTTAGCCAAGTACGAAAGTCATTAAACATCAGCAGTGGCCGCATCCTCTCTCTCTCTCTCTCTCTCTCTCTCTCTCTCTCTCTCTCTCTGATTATCTGCTTTATTCTGTCATAGAGTTTTTTTGCTCTCTGTCTCTCTTTTGTCTGTCTATTTGTCCCCTCCTCTTTCCTCCCCGATCTCTTTTTCCGTGTAGCCTATTTCAGTCGCAACCTCGGACTTTGTCACTGACTCTCTCTCTCTCTCTCTCTCTCTCTCTCCGGATTTATTACTCCCTCAGGTCCGGCAAGGAGATGAGAGGAAGTGATGAGAGAAGCTTGAGAGAGGAGAGTAAAGAGTAAATGTAGGGAGGGACAGGGAAGGAAGAGATGACAAGAAAAGAAGATAGGCAAGTAAGACGACTGGAGAAGAAAATTGGCAAGAAAAGACGGAAGATTTTTTTCCTTGTGTTGGATGAAGACATCAAAGGCAAACTTTTTCCCACGCAAAAAAAAAAAAAAAAAATGAACAAAAAAATTTTATTATATATACACTGTGTGTGTATATATATATATATATATATATATATGATTACCTCGAGATATTTGGCCACACTGCATTACATTTAGGTAACTAAATATCAGTGGTCCGCACTGTTTTTTATTTACAGCAGCTTCGATTCTAAGCAACCGATGAAGCAAAAAATTTCTTGCAAAAATATTGCAAAATATTATTCCTTGTGATGAGAAGAATTAATACAAAGTATCATCGTGGAAAAAGGCTAAGCAACTTTCGCAGTGAAAGCTAGATGAATCATATTCATTTCCTTTTCTAACTGTATCCACTCAAAGTACTGTCATTGAACAAACATATGATATACATGAATGAGATTAAAAAAAACTATCTTCCTCGTAGGACCTTAGGCAAAACACTCCATATGAATTTAGTCTCTTGATACACAAATGTGATTGATACCTTTATTATTACGGAAACACTTTATCTATTATTCCTAATCATCAAGTGTTAATGTTCAAAATATATTTTATAAAGATACTGTGATTAAGAAGGCAACAACTCTCCCCAACCCAACCATCCCATCTCTCTCTCTCTCTCTCTCTCTCTCTCTCTCTCTCTCTCTCTCTCTCTCTCCTTCTCAATCGTTGCCAGCAAACACTCAGGCGTGGTTGGAAGCTTCTTTTACCTCCAGTCAGATGTGTCGAAGGCATATTAATGAACCATATCAAGAAAGCACAGATCCTTAGGCAGAATATATGGATCAGTAGGAAAGAAAGGTGGCATACAGATGAAATATAATGGGAAATGAATTGAAGGCTTAACACAGAGACAGATCAAGAACTAATAGGAAGAGGGACGAAGCTGAAGGATAAATTTAACACAGAGAAATAAATATTAGGTACAGTACCTGCTGAGTATGGAAACTGGAAAAGTAAGGAGACAAGGTAGACTGAAAAGGACATGGAGTACATAGGAAGACCTTTTGAAACAGTTGGACCCAAGTCAGGCCACAGTAATACATCATACTTTATACTCCCTTCCTCATCCTTTAATCCTCAAATGCCGTCTTACACACACACACACATACACACAAACATACACACCGCATCACCCCTCCCCCCCGCACACGCACGCATTCACTCTCACTCTCAAACACCGCGGCCCCCCTCCCCTCTAAACACCGCGTTCCCCCTCACACACACACACACACACACACACACACACACACACAAGGATCGCTAAGACAACCAGGTGCAGGGAAGACAATTAGCGGAGTACTCTTTGATGGCGGTGTCAGGTGCTGGCCAGGTGTTAGTGTAGGTGTGAGGGAGGTAGGGAGGGAGGGAGCATTGAGGAGAAGAAGGATGATGGAGGAGAGGTTGGAAGATGGAGAGGGATGCTGGAGGAGAAGGATGAGGGAAAAGAAGGAAAGGATGGAGCATTAAGGGGAAGCATGATGATGGATATGGATGATGGAGAAGAAGGAACATGATTAAGGAGTTGGATAATGGACGAAGCATTAAAAAAAAAAATAAGATAAGGGATGATGGTGGAGGGTGATGGAAGAGGAGAAGGATGAAGAAGGAGGTAAAGGAGAGGATGGAATATAGAATGATGACGAGGGAGGAGGGAAGGATGGAGGGAGTACTAATTAGAGGGGTAATGGAAGAGAAGAAGGAAGGGAGGGAGTTCAAGAGAAATGGGATGTCCAAGGAAGAAAAGGATGATGAAGGAAAAGAAGAAAGGAAGGAGAATTAAGTTAAGAAGGGGCAATGAAGGAAAAGAAGGAATGGAGGGAGGAAAGGAGAGAGGCTGACGCAGAGTTACACTGATGCACACCGAACATCACAGAGGGCCTAGGGTAATTGTCAGGTGGTCAGGCATAGAGGAAAGGATGAGAGAGAGAGAGAGAGAGAGAGAGTGTGTGTGTGTGTGTGTGTGTGTGTGTGTGTGTGTGTGTGTGTGTGTGTGTGTGTGTGTGTGTGTGTGTGTGTGCAGAGAAGCTCAGAAGGAACAACAAGGTGATGAGCTGAGAGAGGATGAGAGGAGGACAACAGGGGGAGAGTAAGAGGATGAGGGGGTGACAGGGGGGTACTGAGAGAGAGTAAGGGAAATACTGGGAAGCAAACAGACGGTGAGAGAGAGAGAGAGAGAGAATTAGACAGCAAGATCGGGGTGAACTAGAGATGCAGTGTGTTGTATGGTGGATGTGAAACGAAAGGAGGTGCCTCAAAGGGGAACGGAGGTGTGAGTGGAGCAAACAGGTACAGGGGGATGTGAGGGGAAATGAGGGGAGCAAGGGGGAGGTGGGGGGAGGTGGTAATGGGTTCGAGAAGTGTAACTAGCGATGCACAAACACAGGGAAATGATGTGTATAGTTTGGTCACCTCAACTCGGCTTACAGTTGCCGCTTCACATCGAATGCTAAGATATTACGATAGAGAAACACCAGAATACAGTACTGGTCACGAAGAAGTGCTGTGGAAAAGATGCAGGGCTGTCGTATTGTCTTATTCCGCCAATGAACTACGGGAAATACAATGTTAAAGGACGCAGATCTCCGCCAAGTTAAAGTGAACAAACGACACTCTAATCTAAACCAAAATTATAGTTAAACCCTCTACGTCTGCTAGTTCTGTCCACAAATCTCTCTCTCTCTCTCATATTCTAAAGCCCTTACCACAGGAGTACTCTTAAGGGATATAAACGTTCCTAAACTTCAGCAATTAAGTTTTCCTATTAAAATTCAGTGTTCTCTCTCTCTCTCTCTCTCTCTCTCTCTCTCTCTCTCTCTCTCTCTCTCTCTCTCTCATTTTTCATTGATACTGGACAGGGAAAACAGAATATTTAAACAGCAAAATTGAATAAATAATAATCGTAGCTTAAATATACTGGATGATAAAGAAAGGAAAAGAGATAATACAGAGAGAGAGAGAGAGAGAGAGAGAGAGAGAGAGAGAATCATAAACACCTCGAATCGTAATGTGTAAACAGGTAAATAAAAATAAAATAAATAAATAGATTGATAAGTAAATAAAAGGAAGGAGACACGCAGGGAAATGAAAAAATGAAAATGAGAGTAAAAAGGGACGTAAATCAGAGGAGAAAGAAAGGGAGAGAGATGAGTAGGAGGGGCTAAGAGGAGGGAATCACCAGGGGAGGGAAGATGGTCGTAAAGGGAGGAAGGGAGGGAAATTGGGGAGAGAAAAAGGGGGTGAGGGGGAGGGAAGGAGAAGAGGAGGAGGAGAGGAGGAAGGGAAAGAGATTTGGGAGAGAGAAAGGGGGTAGGGGAGGGAAGGGGGAGAGGAGGAAGGGAGAGAGACTGAGGAGAGAAAAGGTGGTGAGGGAGAGGGAAGGGGAAGGGGAGGAATAGAGGAGGAAGGGAGAGAGATTAGGGAGAGACGAAGGGGGTGGAGAGGGAAGGGGAAGGGGAGGGAGACAGGAGGGAGAAATTATAAGGGAAAGAGAAATAGAGGGAGAAAGTGAGGGAGGGAAGAGGGGGATAGAAGTAGGGAAGAGTAAGGAAGGAAGAAATAAGGGAAGGGAGGAGGAAGCAGGGGTAAAGAAAAGGGGTGTGGGTGGCAGTAAGGAAGGGGAAAGGGGGAAGGGAGGGAGAGTATGAGAGGAGAGGATATAGTGAGTGGGAGAGAGGGAGGGGGAGGGAGGTAGGAGACACTATGGAAGGGGGAGAAAGGGAGGAAAAAAGGGATATAAGAGAAGGGAAGGAAGGAGTGGGGAAGAAGGTGAAGGAGAAGAGTAAGAGGAAGGAGTAAACGAAGGAAGGAAGGAAGGAGGGAAGAAAGGAAGGAGGGAAGAAAGGAAGGAGGGAAGGTAGGAAGGAAGGGAGGGAGGGAGGGAGGGAGGAAGTGGAGATAGATGGAGAAAAGAGACGTTAAAAAGAGAGGTGAAGAAAGAGGTGGGAAAAGGGGAGAGAGGGATTAAAGAAGACGAGGAGGAGCAAGAGGTAACAGAGGTAATAGGGAAGGAAACAGGGATCAGGAAGAAGGAAAGGAAGGAAGGAAGGAAGGAGGAAAGGAAGGAAGGAAGGAAGGAGAGAAGGAGGAAAGGAAGGACGGAAGTGGAGAAGGAAGTAGGAAGGAGGGTGTGGGGAGAGGTGGGGGTACTAAGGATGAAAAGAGGGCAATTCCCGGGAAGTACTTTGACGCCCACACCCTTCATGGATGTACTCCTGAAAGAGAGAGAGAGAGAGAGAGAGAGAGAGAGAGTTGCATATATGTATACACAGACCACACAGACTTTACGTTTCTTACTGGTGGTCCGGCTTTAATATTAATGAGAAGACTAATTCTGTAATTACAAGAGAGAGAGAGAGAGAGAGAGAGAGAGAGTTATATAGTTACACAGACCACAATGACCCTCTGATGCTGGTACAAAGTCCATATTTAATAATAATAAGCGCTCTTACTCCCTAATTACAAAAGTTCAAGACAAGGATAGTACCCGAAATGGCTCTTCCTCCCCTCTACAGGCCCCCCGGGAATCAGACATAAAGGAATATACGTAGAAGCACAACCTTATGGCATCGAAAAGCCTGAGGGAAATTTCATAGGACTGGCGCAATACAGGATTTAGTAATATATCCCATTTCGTTTGCTAATTATTGGAAAAAAAAATCTAAAGTGAATTAATGTTTGTTGTGGATAGTAAGATTTTTTCGCGATATTTTTTACCAGACATCACAAAGACACAAATCAGAATTAAAACTGAAATTATTTTTAATCGAAGAAAACATGACTAATTTTCACGCACTGTTGGATACCTTTTGCTTTAATTTGTTAGTGTGTTTTTAATGTTTTTTTCTTATATTTTGTGGTTAATTTCACCGACAGAAAAGCAAATTAAGAGTAACGGGGGAGAAAAAACAATATAGAAACGACGAAGAAAAGGAGCAGAAAGATATACAACAAAATGAAAGTCGTAAAACAGTTAAAAAAGAAAAATGAAAAAGGTGGAAAAAAAAAGTCATAGGAAATAAAATGAAGTGGGAATTTTTGATGAAGGGAAAATAACCATGGGGGGAGGCAGGGGAAAAAAAAAAGGTATCGAAACAGGAAATAGGAAGGAAAACCGTGAACGAAGGGAGAAGAAAAAGTGAGGGAGGATATAGCCAGAATGCGTAATAAGGGAAGGGAGAATTAAATTAAGAAAAAAAAAAGCAAGAAAATGTGAGAAAGGAGAGATGAAAGAAACTGACGCGTGGACGAAATGAAGGAAGAAAAAATGTGACACGTTTGCCAGAGGTGGAATGAAGGAGGGAATGAAGGAAAGGAAAGAGGAATGGAGGAAGGAAGGGTGGGGGAGAGAAGGAACAGAGGTAGGAAAGGAGACAGAAATGGAAGAAGGAAGGAAAGATGGAAGAGAGGAAAATGAGGAAGGAAAGGACGGACGAACAAGAGAGAGAAAAAGAGAGAGTGGGAAGGAGACATGTTGAGGTAAGAGCAGGGGTGAGAGAGAGAGAGAGAGAGAGAGAAATGGGAGAAATGGAGTTCCCCCGAGCTAAGCCCTGTATTGGACTATATAGCCCCGCTAGGGTTACAGGAGGGCGCTACCCCTCCCGGCACGGCAGCCCGGGCGAGGCTCGAACTTGCAATCCCCCGATCACAAGTCCAGCGCGCTACCACTGTGCTACCGCGCCCCCCAGAGAGAGAGAGAGAGAGAGAACGAGAAAGGGAAGGAGGATGGGATAGGAAAGGAGGGAGGGATCGGAGGAGGGAGAGCAGGAAAGAGGGAAATCATGTCTCTCGGAAGAAGGAGGAGTTGCAGGACAGGAGGGAGGGAGAAAGGGAAGGAGCAAGGAACGTGAGAAGGGAGAGAGAGTAGGGAGGGAAGGAGGGAAGGTAGACGACAGGGAGGGAGGGGGGAGAGAAGAAGGGAAAGAAGAGGGGAGAGGGGGAGAGGGAAGGGAAGAAAGGAGAGATGGTGAGAGGGGAGGAAAAGAAAGAAGCAAGGGAGGAAAGAAGGGAAGGGGGGAGAGAAGGACGAAAGGGAAGTAGGTTTAGGGCAGCAAAGAGGAAGGAGAGGGGGAAGGGGAAGGGAGGAAGGAGGAGCTGCGTGTGTAAGTTAATGTTTACGTGTGTGTGTGTGTGTGTGTGTGTGTGTGTGTAGGATATGTGCGTGGGTGTGTGTGTCTGTGTGTGGGAGGATAGCCACTAAAACAGTCAATCTCCTCCAGTGTAGGTCCGAACAGCCTCCCTTATGTCCTTCCGCATTTTAGCTAAGATGTCTCTCTCTCCCTCTCTCTCTCTCTCTCTCTTTCCGTGTGTGTGTGTGTGTGTGTGTGTGTGTGTGTGTGTGTGTGTGTGTGTGTGTGTGTGTGTGTGTGAATGAGACAGACAGAAAGACAAACAGAAATAGAGACGGAGACAAAGACAATAAGACAGACAGACAATCCATATACAATTTTCAAGACAGATTTTTAGGAGAGAGAGAGAGAGGAGAGACAAAAATTCTCCCAATCCCAAGGCTAGTCATGGGGAAGAGCCAAGATAAGTAGTGGCGTGGGTGTAGGAGTAATTTTGGGAGGGCCTTAGCTGACGGAAGTACCAAAAAGCTTATTCGTACACACACACACACACACACACACACACACACACACACACACACACACACAAGTACGCATGCACTCATTCACAGTTCCATGAAAAAAAAAACACCTACCTCCTAGTAATATTCACACACACACACACACACACACACACACACACACACACACACACACACACACACACACACACACACACACACACACACACACACACTTGCGCGCGCCTGTATGGAACGATGCCATAGTGTGTTCCAGGAAAAGGGGTACTTGGAACTGTGAATGTGGGTGGCTTTTGTGTGTGTGTGTGTGTGTGTGTGTGTGTGTGTGTGTGTGTGTGTGTGTGTGTGTGTGTGTGTGTGTGTGTGTGTGTGTGTGTGTGTGTGTGTGTGTTTTAGAAGCACATAAAACAACTTCCAAATGGTCCCAGGATATTTTCTAAACCTGCTCTTAAAACTGAGAGAATGTTGATCACTTACTCCCAGTTCTTGTTAGGAATTCGCTGTGTGCAATAATATCAATTTATCTCTAAGAAGTATATTAATTCTTAGTAGATAACTGCTATAACACCATGAGGATCCCCTGTAAGAAGCTAAGAAACGTGATAATAATGCTAAAATGCTAAGACCGAGGATGAGATTGGTGGAATGGCGAGGTATATGAGAGACGGGGGTGTGAGTTGGGGGAAGGGTAGCGTATTGGCAAGGGACAGGGCGACATGGAGGCGAGTTGTTTGTGGCCATCCCTTACAAGATTAAGGCGTCTGGCTCTAGATAGACTGATATATTAGAAAAAAAAAAATCCCGTAGAATATTATCACTGAGAGGAACTGAAGTAAGAGAATGGTTACAGTGATCTAGCTAGAATATCACTTACCCCTTTATTGTGAAGACGTTGTTAGCGATGTCGTAAGCATGGTTAGTGTAATTAAGTCTGTTAATATTAATGTATCCATACCTGCATGTTAACAATATATTGTATGAATCCCTGACATTGTTGGGATTAGAATTGGTACGGGGCAGAAAAATAATTATCTTCCAAGTGCCGTATGAAGAAAATTTACAACTGGCGAAATACAGTGAAACCCCCATCTCTGCTAGTCCGTGTTTCGGTTGGTTCGATTTTTCCGCTATGTATTCGTCAGACTTAGGGAAGATACTTGTGTCTCTCTCTGTATAGTACATAGAACTGTGTGTGGGTTGGAAGGAAGTGAGTCGATATTGGTGGACATTGGCCAAAGGTCGATCTCTGGAGTCAAAATTACATTCGGGTACGGTGTCGCTGCCCTCTTTGACCACCTCTGATCTGTATTTTATTAGTCTTACTTTTCTACCCATGCGAATAAGTACAACTCAAGGGAGACTTTTTGAAATACAGGAGACAGGCATAGCCCCACTAACTCCTTTACTACCAAGCGTCTTTCCTTTACTGAATACAAGAAGGAGAACTTAGAGATGCAACACCTACTCACTACAATTGGTCTAAGGGCCAAGCTTTTGACCTTGCCGTCTGACCTTGACCTTCGACGGCTTGCTCTCTAAATCGAATTACTTCATTCCTGACTGACCTTTAACCCTACCACCAATTATGAGTGACCTTGGCCTTTGACTTTCTCCTGTGACCTTGTACACTGCTTGTCCTCTAAACTGAATCCTTTCATCTTTGTCTTGCCCTGTACCTTTCCCCAAAGCTTGGTCTGAACCGAGTAATAGCTGTTGAAGTTGATCTTGACCTTTTTTCTATTGTTCTCTAAAACCAGAAGTCAGTCCTTTAACCGATCCTCGATATATCCTCTGTTCTATTAAAAAAAAAAAAAAAAAAAAAAAAAAAAGTTTCGTGCATACAGGATCAAAATAAGTTTTAGCTATTTTGTTCACCTATAGACACATGGGTTGAACTACCTCGACTTTTGACCTATTATTCTAAATAGACTAGGTCAACTACTGAAAAGACCCCATCGTTGGTAAAAATCGGAGAACACTTGCTTGAGTAATTTTGGTCTCTCTCTCTCTCTCTCTCTCTCTCTCACACACACACACACACACACACACACACACACACACACACACACACACACACACACACACACGTTAAGCAAAACATTTTCCGGTTCGCGCCCAGCAAGCCCGGGTGTAAAAAAAACTTCCTGGGCGGATGAATAAAATAAACATTACATACTCCGATGAACAGACTAATTGGCAAATCTAGTGGCAGTTTCAGGAAAAGGGGTACTGAGAATTTCCTCCCCCACCCCCCTCTCTCTCTCTCTCCCATACTGCTAATCTCCATAATTCTGGGCACATAAATTATGGAGATGCCTCTCTTGACACACAACCACCCCCGCCCCTACCCCCACCACACACACAGGAGATAGATAAATTGACAGACAGATAAGCCTATAGAAAAATAATTATACAGACAGACAGAAGATCGTAGAACAGACAAAAAGATAGATCGAAAAACAGACAGATAGACAGATAGACAGAGAGACAGACTGACAGATATATTGACAGATAGATAGATAGAGACAGACAGACAGACAGACAGACAGAGACAGAAAGCAAAGATTCCCAAACCTCACTGACTTTAATACTATAAAAGAAATCCACAACATCTTTCAACATCTCTCATTCTGGCATTGATATATTGTTACATCTCCACTTTCAAGAAGGAGAGATGGCAATTTTAAACCAAGTTGGAGTAAAAAGAGTATAATGCTTCTCGTATTGCTGTGGATGTAAGAGTAGTAAAAGCTGTAATAGTTGTAGCCCCAGGTTCATCGGAAACTTGAGCCCGGTGAACTGCAAGCTAATGTTGATCTTATCCTGTAGTCCCTCATCCTCCTTTTGGGGAATAGGGAAGGGAGTAAGGGACGTTTGTATAACCAGGTAGTGAAGTCACCTAGCTATCTCAGTGCCACCACGTGAAGGCGCTCCTCTCCAGCACCAGGGAAGCATTAAACAGGGCTCCATTCGCGTCGTCACAGCAAGCTTCTTAGCACCTTTTACTCAGCTATTTGTTATGCACCATATATCTCAGAATTCTCTTGTACGTCATTAATGCAGAGTGATGTAAATAGCGCAGAGTAACTGTTCTGGTGTAATATGCAAAGTAAATCGCTTAGGAAGAGGTGTGCCCGTGTGACGTAGAATATCACCTTGGCAAAAATACTCTCTCTCTTAATGACCTCTGTGCAGTCGAGATATGGAAACGTAAGCCTTTCTCTTCAACGGGATAATTGTTGTTTTGGGGTTTCAGAGGGAGGAAGGAAGCGTAAGTTCACACCTGTCGACTGCACGAGGGTCAATGAGACGGTCTATTGATATTTGTTCATTTTCAGTCAGATCTTTCTCTCTCTCTCTCTCTCTCTCTCTCTCTCTCTCTCTCTCTCTCTCTCTCTCTCTCTCTCTCTCTCTCCGACTACCTTTGCGCACTTTTAGTCTTTGGTTCCTTCTTCTCTTCACAGTAAATACATAAATACATCCATAAATAAATGACAGTAGTAGTCGCTTAAAGATCAAGGTCCCCAATTATAATGCTGAGTGAAAAGGGATAATTACAAAGGGTCAAAAACCACTCCAACATAGCGCACTTGCTCTAACATGAGAAAGCCTTTGTTCCTTTTAGCTCAGTCAATGGCCAGCTGTAGTCAGATTGGAGAGCTGAACTGATAACCTCACTTGATGGCCAGGTGTAGTCGGATTGGAAGGCCGATTAGATTAGTAACCAAGAAGACTCATTCCTACCTCCTAAATAAGGTTCATCGACTTAGTATTCAAGGTGTGGAGCGACCCATTTTGGTCAGATTAAAAAAAAGAAAACATGATCTTTCCAGACTCATACAACCACGAATTAAATTTCCATTCGAGGACTAGCCCAGTTCCGTCAAATGAAAGTAAACTATAGTCCCTTTAGAGATAGATAGATAGATAGATAGATAGATAGATAGATAATACTTACAGGCATGGCAGGGAAGGGACTAACTGGAGGATATTGCACTGAAAATTGCTTGGAGATCATGCACGCAATGAGAGCCAGGCGAGGTAATGGAGTGTGGGCGAATCATACAGAAGGGCTTATCTTGCTGGTATAAAATGAAGGAAAAATATACGTAATCAGGAATGGTTTCTCATATTGCAGAGGAGGATGAGGCTCTTGCGAAACTCATCTGTCTGTCTCTGTCTTTCTATTTCAGTTTAGATTTCTTTTTCACAGTCATTCACAATTTCAGCACACACACACACACACACACACACACACACACACACGGAGTCGGGTCGTAAAGAAGAGAGGACAAAAGAGGCATAAGTGTGGACGGGACGGAGGTCGACCTTGGGTATGGTGGGGAGGTGGAGCGGAAGAGAGAGAGAGAGAGAGGAGGGGGAGGGATATGAGGGAAGGACTGAGAGCTTGGAATGAAAAAGATATTGGAAAAGAGCGAAAGGTGAGAAAAGTTTTGATAGATGGGAGGATGATAAGGAAAAAGGAGGAAATCTGTATGAGAGAGAGAGAGAGAGAGAGAGAGAGAGAGAAGAAAACACATAACGTCTTGGTCGAGAAGAAATCTCTTCAGTTCAATGATGTACTCTATTTTTTTCCTGATATCCCTAAACGATTTCTTTCTTGTTAATTCTATTCTTATCTCACGATTGAATTTTAGAGTAAGAGGGATTACCATCAGACTGTATCAATATTTTTCAATACCTGGGGTCTGAAAATAAGGTCAGTTCGAATTATTCTGAGAAGAGATGAGTTTTAAGCTTTAGAAAGCTGGCAGCTGATAGGCTGTCCGAGAGTATTCATTAATGGCAATGTACAGTATTTTGAGTAATTTTTATCATCTCTCTCTCTCTTTCTCTATGTATAGATAGATAGATAGATAGATAGATATAGATATACTGTATTTATATATATATATATATATATATATATATATATATATATATATATATATATATATATATATATAGAGAGAGAGAGAGAGAGAGAGAGAGAGAGAGAGAGTATATATACACTGCTTTTTGCATAGATTATTTAAACGAGGTCTTACAAAGTCTATCAGATGGCCTAGATACGTGTGATATTTTCAGTTCCCCTGCCAAATCAACACAATGTTGCAGTATTGACGCGTAATTTGTCAAAATTTGCCTTAACAAGGAAAAACAAGGGACACGAAAAGCTTTGTCCGAAAGTGTTGACTTGCAAGAAGAACTGACATTTTCACATGTATCTAGTTCAGCTGAAGGCCTCGTTTTTAAATTTATCTATGCAAATAACTATGTACAGCTGTACAAAAAAGTACCGTTACAGTTTTGTGCGAGACAACATGACAAACGATGATGGCTTTCGAAATACAGTACCATCCCTTCGGAGATAGCAGGCACTGTCGTGTTCGTTTTCGTTTATATCAGACCCCTGAGTAACGATACTTTTTTAGTACAACTGTACATATTCTATTTGAACAATCTAATCGTCAGAAACGGTTAATGTAACCCCTATAATAAAAATTACTTAAAATACATCGTTACTAATGAATGCACTCAGATAACCGATCAGCTGCTAGCTTTCAAAAGCTTAAGGGTTTTTCTCCTCTCAGATGTACACGCATTGGCTTTAGTAGGAATATAGTAAAATAAGAGCGGATTGGAGGAATTGAGAACTTAGCCTCGTATCCAGGGTTGAAGCTGAGTTGTTGATGAGAAGGAAAGAAATATAAATAATCTGATTAGTTAAAGACATGAAAGAGAGTGAGTACATTCAGGTAAATATTTCACAACGTAACGCCATAAATATTTCACAGCGTAACACCCACATGAGAGAAAATATTAAATACAGTTCGACAAATATGGTGTTGAAAATGTTAATATCTAAAAGTGGGTGATTCTCGTAAACCGCTCGAGGAGATAGTAAAACCTGAACATTTGTGTATACGAGTAATGCTAAATAAAACCATAACCAAAATTAAAGAAAATATAAATAACTAAGGATATACCAGGAAAAGGACATGAAAACAAACATAACCAAATGTCTTAAGGGAAGGGGGTAAAACCAAGTGAAAATTATGAAAAGCGGCGCACACATATAAAATGATCTATATACTAACTAAAGATGTTTGGGAAGGACACGAAGAAAATGAAAGAGAGAGTGATTCAGCCAGGGCACTCAGGGATATGGAAAGGATTAAAAAATGCTCTTATAATAAAGCTCAAGGAATTAAAGACGGAAATAGTCACCTGAGGGAAAATATAAGACACAGGTATAAATTATCAGAAGAGGAAAGACTAAGGAAATGAATGAGACGTCAAGGAAGTGGAAAAGATTATGCAAGAGGAGTCGAAAAGGGATACAAAATAAAATGATGCAAGACTCACATGAAGGAAAACAGGATTACAGGTTGAAAATGCTGACCAAAAACACTGAAGAACAAAGAGCGAATGTGATTTAATCCTGGAGGTCAGGTAAGAGGTCAGGGAAAAGGTGGAGTCAGGATTCCAGGGGCTTGAATGAGAAATGGATAAGAGTGTGGCCCATTCAGCTAGGTAGGCTTGGGTTAGTTTCCCCTTCAGTTATTATTATTATTATTGTTATCATTATTTTTATTATTATCTTTATTATTATCATTATATGGATCTCAGGACTCTATCTCACCCCATTCAAGGAAAATGAGGTATGGATGATGATGATGATGGAAGAAAGCTGCAGCCACAGGAGAAAATATACAGTGAACGTAGAAGTAACTGGTGTAACTAAATAACTAAGAGAGAGAGAGAGAGAGAGAGAGAGAGAGAGAGAGAGAGAGAGAGAGAGAGAGATTCAAACATCACACATAAATGCCCCAAAATTCACTGACCTAGTTTTTCCACTCTGATGCAATTAAAAAGGTCACGTCACCTTCAAAACAGCCCACACTCTCTTCCATGTTTACATCCACGAACTGCCTCAAACATTCTTTTCTATTCTTTTTTTTTTTTACGTATTTTTTAACCCAGAAAAGTGCTCTCAAGTGGAATACAATTTTTCCTAGGAAGAATAGATTTGAAAAAAATCCTAATGTTGTATTCCTAGTATTCCTAGATCTTCTTAAGCTTGAAGGACAATTGTAGTGTGTCTCCAAAAGTCTTATTTCGGTAAGTCAGTCAAAAAATTATCGTACATCTGGGGACCGATGGATGTGAAAACGAGCAAATTCTGAGGACACAAATATATAATAATAATAATAATAATAATAATAATAGTAGTAGTAGTAGTAGTAGCAGTAATAATAATAATAATAATAATAATGTTTCATGCAAATTCTAGTCATATTAAATACTATGAACAATATTTCCACTTATAATAGAGGGTGGCTCACATATCACAATACTTCGCCCATGTTTCAGAATGATACGTGTGGTAAGATAACCGATACTTTTCTGGTTGACTGTACTGTCAACCAGAAAAGTTTATTGTCATTATTATTATTGATGGGCAAAACACACACACACACACACACACACACACACACACACACACACACGTAAAAGTCGAACAAAACAGTGGCAAAATATCCGACGGGTTTCCTAATCCAGTGGCAGAATTTATACAGTTTAGGCAGATAACTCAACTCATTTTACGCTAACTTGGCCTAAAATTAACATCTCTTCATCTTAACTTCGCAGCTGTACAAGTAGATTAACACTGGAATACGATACTGGTCACGAAGAAGCGCTGTGGAAATAATGTAGCATTCTGGCACTGATTTTTCTGCCACTGAACTACGTGAAACAACCTCGGAAGGAACGAAAATCTAGGCCAGGTTAGTATAAAAGAACTATAGTGAGGGAATAATTATATACTGTATACTGGAAATTCATTGTGTTTAGTTGTAGCTAATGTTGCAAGAGAAGTTTTCAATTGCACATATCACAGTCCTTGTTATTGTGAAGGTGCAACGTGTTTCGAGCACTACTGAATGCCTTTGGAAGAAGTGGCGTTTTCTGAGGTCGAATTATTATTATTATTATTATTATTATTATTATTATTATTATACTATTACTATTTCCATCACCTTCATTATCATTATCATCATCATCATCATCATTACTATTATTGTTATCATTATGATTTTTATTGTCATTATTATTACTATCTTTATTCAGAAGTTTACCCAAAATTAATTGCCTGCGACAAGTAAAAATACAAAAGGAATACTTTAAGAAATCCCTGAAATCCAAAGCCATTAAATGTTCAGTGCTCAGAATCTTCGACAGAATAAGGAATTGAGATTTTTGGTAACTTAATTAAGGGGCCTCCCGACTATAAACTGGTAGGCGAAGGGCAGTACGCAAAGATACCTACATCGAGTCTGTAACCCACACTGTTGCATCCAGTCTCAGTTAAATTATGTATACTTGTAGCCATTCAATATATCTAATGTTGCAAGCAGCTCTGATATAAAGTAAAAATATATATAACAAGGGAGGAATGCAGTCAAGTGCAATGCTCTCTTTCCTACAGTGAAATCATGAAACTTTACATTTTATTATGCAAGACGCGTTTTCAAGAATAATTTGAGTATATATTAAATTTTTCCATCAGCAACAATATTCACAGCATTTCACACACACACACACACACACACACACACACACACACACACACACACATGCAGACAGAACCCACTCAGCCTTCTCCACTTTGGCTCAATTGGACAGCATTCAGAAGACATGGAATACTCGTTCTCCGTAACTCAATATACTCTTGCTATTCTGCCTTTAAGGATTTTATGATGAAATTAAAAACAGCTGAGTCGGGCAATCTGGGCAGCTCAAAATAAAAAAATAAATATCTAAATATCTATTGGCCTTATGAGGCTGCTTGTTGGTTGGAAAAACTGTGAAATATTAGGGAGGATATACTTAATTAACATAGAGAGAGAGAGAGAGAGAGAGAGAGAGAGAGAGAGAGAGAGAGAGAGAGAAGTTGGGAAGAAAGTAGGAGTATCAAAACTGAACGAATAAGAATTATGAAAGAGAGAGAGAGAGAGTGAGCCATTCATACTCTCCTTTCATCTCATAACCTTGACCTCTGTACAAAGTATAACAACGAAATTCCAACCTGCATTCCTTGATATGACAGAGCACCGACTCACTTCTGTAAACACACACACACACACACACATACACACACATCTTTTACAAATTTCGAGTTGCAGTTGCTTTCTAAAAATTATCGAAAAAAATGGAAGTAATTAAGCCAAAATTTTTCCCTGCACAGATGTAGTAAACACCCCGTATCAAGCTTTTTTTTTTTTTTTTTTTTTTTTTTTATAAATAAGAATGCCACCCTATTGGAGACTCAAACCTGTGCCTTTGATGCGAGTGTTAACCCTGCGCAGGGATACGGGTAGGTAAATGCTTTAAGAGAGAGAGAGAGAGAGAGAGAGAGAGAGAGAGAGAGAGAGGGGTACAAATACACGGTCAACCCAGATCTCGAGGTCTTTGCCAGCTGATTCGACCTTAATATTACTAGAATTACTTAATTTTATTGGAAAACAGGAGAGAGTGAGAGAGAGAGAGAGAGAGAGAGAGAGAGAGAGAGAGAGAGAGAGAGAGAGAGTAAAACTGAGTAACCTATTTCCCATCTTCACAGGCATAAATTCTTCTTCCTTGGAGCTTTTAACCTCTCCAATTAAAAGACGTAATTTTGTACATTATTTTTACTACTTTCAGACGCTTTAATTTACCTTAGGAGAGAAATCAGGTCGTGAAAGGGATTACGAGACTGTTTTTTACCTTGTCACTTCAGATCATCTCTTAACAAAATCTTCCGAAGGTGGTAAGAAAAAGGTATAGAAAATAAAAGAGATGGAACAGGTTAACAATGCTATTCTATTACACAGCTGAATTTTTCGTTCTTTGATCTCACCTATGTGTTTTTATTCCAGCCTGACCAACATCCCTAACCCCTTGCAGCTCAGTTGGTGGCCAGGCGTAGTTAGAGTGGAAGGTTGATTTGACCTGTAAGCAAGGAGACTCATTCCTTCCTCATAATTATAGCTCGTCGATTATCATACAACCACAGCTTAGTGCTCAAGTTGTGAGAGTGACCTAGTTCCGTCAGGTGAAAATAAACAGACTCTAGTGACTGCAATGAGCAAAAGTTCGAGGACAATTCCTAGCAAGTACTGTGTCCCATCTCTCATATTTCTCTCATTCCTACCCAAACGACAGAGTAACTTTCCTTTCCCTACTCCTCCGTCGTGTGCTTTCTATTACTATCACAAAAGTAGCTCAAGTAACATCTCTCATACTTCTCTCATTCCTACCCAAACGACAGACAGTATCCTTCCTTCTGATACTCTTTCGTCGTGTCATAGAAAAGAATCTCATTGACACCTTCCATCGCCGTAGCCAGCAGAAAACAGTCGGCGAACTTCTCCTCATGCTTGCACACGCTCGCGAAACTTTATATGATCTTGACACGCACGCAATTTTACCCTTGTCGAAACTTCTTCGTGTGCTTAGCGGGGACTTTTTCTTTTGCCCCAGTTTCGCCTTGGGTCTCTCTCGTGATCGGCCTTCCTCAATCAGCCTCTTATTCAGTGTCTCCCATGCCCTGCCGCGGTTCAGTGCTGCGCCCCTCCTCTGAAAGCATGATGTGATTGCCACTGCCAGAGTTTGATGTTTGGGGTAGTTGAGTGTAATAGGTGAGAATGATAGAGAATTTTGTATTTCACACTGGTGACGTTTTGCTGTTGACATTTTCTTGACTGCCAAATAAATAAATAAATGAATAAAAAATGTATTGGGACTGTGTTATTGTGGTCATTTAGTCTGTGTACAAGACGTTTAATGACTACACTAGCCCTCATGAGAAGCCTACACGTGATGGAACTGTACACCTTGGATGGAGCAGCTGCGGCGTCCACCCAGGTGTCATATCTATTCATATTTCCCTGCGTCTTGCCGTGGAAAGGACCCTGGTTCGACCCTTGTTCCCTCTCTCCCTTCCTTCTCCCTCTTTCCCCAAATTTACCTCTCTTCCCTCTCTCCTCCCTAGTCTTTTCCTTTCCTTCACCTCTTTCCTCCCTCCCTCCCTTCCTTCTCTCCCCTCCCCCAATTTTCCTCTCCTCTCTCCTCCTCTCCCCTTCCCAATCTTTTCCTTTCCTTCACCTCCTCTTTCCTCCCTCCCCTCCTTCTCTCCCCTTCCCAAAATTTTCCTCTCCACTCTCCTCCCTAATCTTTTCCTTTCCTTCACCTCCTCTTTCCTCCCTCCCTCCCTTCCTTCTCTCCCCTCCAAAATTTTCCTCTCCCCTCTCCTTCCTAATCTTTTCCTTTCCCTCACCTCCCCATTCCTCCCTCCCCTCCTTCGCTTCCCTCTCCAGCCCCATGACCAGCTAATTTATTGCTGGCCCCATTAATCTCTTCAAATTGAGCGTGGCAGCCAGGGGGTTCACACACACACACACACACACACACACACACACACACACACACACACACACACACACACACACACACACATACACACGTCCTGTACGGGAGTTGATATGTACAGATAGACTGAATGATAGATATAGACAGAGATAAAGTAATAAACAGTTTGACAAATACGCTGATAGGTGCACAGAATGCGAGAGAGAGAGAGAGAGAGAGACAGACAGACAGACAGACAGACAGAGACAGAGACAG
>NC_136974.1:34246495-34248995 GCF_032717465.1 Coenobita brevimanus
CTCTCTCTCTCTCTCACACACACACACACACACACACACACACACACACACACACACACGTTTTTTTTTTCTCTCTCTCTCCTGACCAAATTACATTAAAATGATCTTTCATCCACTAACCTTTACATGGTGTGCACGAGATCACTGAAGAACCCCTAGAAAGAAAAATAGTTAAAATGTAAAAAAAATGAAAAAAATATACTTGTGCTGGATGTAAAAAAAGAAAATAAAAAGAATGTAAAAGATGGTTACGAAAAACTGAAAAAAGAAACTGGAGAAACAAAAGAAAATTTCCACGAGGAATGAATCAAAACACTTAAATCATTACCATCATCATCATAACCATCATCATTCTGATCTGTGTTCTTTCCTTATGATGATGTGCAGAAGAAAAACAAATAAAGAGGATAAGGCAAGAATAAACACAACGACAATAAAATGGAGAAATCATAAAAAGGTGTATAAAAAGGAAAACCTGAACAGAAGCAGTGCAAAAATAAGCAGAACTAAAAATTTAAAAGAAAAAAAAAACACTAATGAAAAACAAATATAAAACACGCCCCTTATAGAACAAGGTGGGAATCCGAAAAAACACTGAGAGGGAAGATGACTGAAGAACAACTATCTAAAAAAAAATAATAATAATTCGCCTGAGAAGAATAAATTTGAACAAAAACAGCAAGTATCAAACCGTGTAACAAAAATAACAAAAACAAAAAACTATATTAGAACGGAAAAAAGAACAGAAACAGGAAAAAAGACGCCGAAAAAAATGAGCATAAAAAACAGAAAAAATCCACATAAAAATCGTGTATAAAAAACTAGGAAGAAAAACACAAATGCCAAAAAGTTATGACAAAAAAAAAAAAAAAAAAATCATGAAACTCAATTGCTCTTCCAACTTAGGGCTTTTTGCTTGATTAGTTTCGTCCAGTAAAATTTATAACATTAATGCTTTCCTCTAATACTGTAATGAAATATAAGGTTAGTCTCCATCAGTTATTTTTCCCTTGCATGTCCGAAGCGATGAAATAAGAGGCATGATTGGACTTGTCTATAATGGATTTGTTTTCCTCCGACGGAACTGGGTCATTCTCATAACTAGAATACTAAGTCGTGATTGCATGAAATTCGATGATCCTTGGTTATGAAGTAGGAACGAGTCTCCTTGGTTACTAGTCAGATAAACCTTCCTGTATTACTACACCTGGCCATCAAATGAGGTGAAGGGGGTTAGAGATCTTAGGTTAAAATAAATCTGTAATAGTAATGATTAACAAAAGCTACTTAATAAAATTTCTAGAATAATAAAGTGACTGGAAAATGCAAAACCCAATTAATCTTCACGGCGCCATTTACATAAAATTTTTGGTCAGTTTTGCAACAAATGTCTGTTATTGAAGCGTAAGTGAAACATACTCAAAAGTGGGATATGCCTTAAACTACTCTGATTATTGATAATTTTATTTCACATATTTCTACAATCGACTGCAGTAGGTATGAGTAAATTCTGTAAGAAAAAAAAAAATAAAAATAAAGAAAAAAGAAAGTCAATGAACAAACTACAATTATTTGATGTATTTCTGTACACTGTGACCATGCCAAGAGAGACGATGAACTTACGGATAAATAATGACTGAGGTAATATTATTGACATAGATTTTATTGACAGATATTTTAATACACACATATATTACAACTTTAATATCTCTTGTTTTTTATCATCCACCCGACATCACCAAGAAAGTGACTCACCTATCGCCGATTTTGTTTTCTTTGCTTTCTTTTCATAATTCTTCCAGCTCTGACATTTGCATTCCGGCTTTCTTTTCACAGCCCTCCAAACAATGATTTTTATTTTCCACCTTTTATTTCAGTACCCATTTAGCCCTGACGTTTCTCTTCCTGTTTTTTTTTTTATGACTTGTTTAGCGTCGACGTTTGTTTTCCTTTTTTTCATGACCCATCTAACCCTGGCTTTTATTTTCCTTTTTTCTTTTTTATGATACATCCCTCACTCACATTTACTTTTTTTCCTTGTGACATTTTCCTCTCCATTCTTCCTTTCATACATCGGCGATTCCTGGACCCTCCGTGGATCCTGTGCCCACCTGTAGCAGTATCACCAGGTAGGTCATCACGGTGCCCACCATCTGACAGAGGTGTGCATGATTAAACCCCTTAAGACAGGTGAGAGCATTTTTTTTTTAGCTTCTTTGGCTACCACCAGACGATTTTACTCAGCATAGAAAGGGCCTATTGTGGAAGGAGAGGTCAATGTAGGGTATATCTAACCCCTCCAGTTCGAAAAGTCTCCTCCGAGCTAAATAAAATCGTCTGGAAGTACTATAGCAAGAAGGTGAAAAGTATGTCATCCGGATATAAGGGTAAATTCAATATACTCTCTCTCTCTCTCTCTCTCTCATTTTTTTATATAATTTTTGAAACATTTAATCTAAGTGAACTCTAGCCTTTGTTTATGGTTGTTATTACTTTCAAA
>NC_136974.1:34251495-34266495 GCF_032717465.1 Coenobita brevimanus
AAAGTACTAAACATTTACCTCATTGTTTAAGTACTGGGCGATGTGGTATAATGAATGAGGATAACGATATACATTAAGAGAATCCTCCTTATGATGATGATAAAGATAATGCCAAATACTGTACGTATTAAGCTCCAAATAGACTACGAGGTACCCCCCAAAAAATAGATGGCACCATGAAGATTGACTAAAATTACCAAAAAATTACACGGTTTCAAAATATAGTGTCTTTTACCTGGTTAATGAAGTGCTGGGCGATGTGACAAATACGGAACAGCATAGAAGAACCCATGAAGAGGACGACGATGGAGCCGCCCTGGTGCAGCCTTCTGACCCAGCAGGCGTAGATGGTGCCCAGGATGATGGCCAGCAGACAGATCAGCATCACACTCAGGCCAGGGCACCAACACACCAGCACACGACTCCAGCACCTCTCTACCTGCACACACACACACACACACACACACACACACACACACACACACACACACACACACACAGGAGGGAAAAAAAAAACAATCGGTCATTAATTTACGGTGGGCATCCTCATCCAGCGTACCCCATGCGGAATACACTTCAGGTTCCGAATTTCCTTTCCTTGCACAATGCTTCCACAACAGGTAATACTCGAAATGGATCGAAATTCAGAGGCGAAATATTGCAAACACTGGGAATCTAGTTCTTCCTGCATCATGAAGAAATTATCCGAAAATAGTGAAAATGCTTGATGAGATAAATAAGAAACTACCACACCCACTCTTCCCCTCAACACACATACATAGTTATACTCTTTTCGTTTTAACTTTGCCGAATATTGCCATCTTTCCTTCGTGAATGCTCACTAACAATATATTAGCACTCGAATATGATATTAGGCACGAAGAAGTGTTAAGAAAAGGATTTAGCGCTGTACCATTGTGTTATTCTGCCATGGAACTCTGTGTAATAAGCTGCAATAAGATGAAAATTTGGGCTACGCTGAAGCGAAAGAATGGCAGTAAGGTACACAAGTTTATATCCTATACTAAATCTCTCAAAACAAAATATATTCATTATACAGTTTTTTCACAATAGATGCAAAAGAGTTTATACTGTACCGTACCTCCCGAATTTGCTTCTCCATCTTACAGAGCATGAGGGAAGCTGAAGACAAAGAATCATGACTGGGATTCCGTGGAAAAGTTATGCGAGAACCAAACGCCGTCTGTGTAGAGGCAGTAGGGGAAACTAGAGGGGAGTGAGAAGAGGCAAAGTTGGGCAGGACTTTGGGGGATTCTGTTAATGCTGCCTCCTTTGCGCTCCTTTTCTCGGTCATGTCTCTTTTCTTCTTGACTTCCACACTCCTCCTCCCGACATCAACATTATCCATCCACACTTCCTTACTCTTCTTCCAGTACTCTTCACTCTCGGGCATGATCTTCTCACTCTTCTCCCAGATTTGCCCATTCTTCCTCTTGACCTCCGAACTCTCCTTCCATGCCTCCTTATTCTTATGCCAGACTTCCTTACTCTTCGTCTCGACTCCATCACTCGCCCTCCCGGTTTTACCACATTTTTTCCAGCAGTCTTCACTCACCGTCCAAGTCTCTTCATTCTCCTTCCCGATCCTCACCAGCTCCCGTGCCAGAGTGAGGATGTGCCGGGAGAGCAGGTCACAAAGAGCCACCAGGACCTGCATGGACATGGGACACGGCAGACTCCAGCTAGGCACGAAGAACAGAGCCAAGGCCAGCAGCTCCGTCACACTGGTCATCCCGATTTGGTTCAGGAAGTAGAAAATTACAAACACCTCGGCCCACACTAGAACGAGGACTATGGTTCTACTACTGGCGAGAACCAAGTCGTCAGTAGGAAATATTCTCAAGATGTCGGTGAGGACGAGGGCAAGTCTCCTGCTGTTCAGAATATGGAAGAACAAGAAGACGAGATTGCAAACGACGCCAAAGATGATTGAATTGACGCTGACGTAGATCCCTATGACGGGCTTGATCAGGGGGACTAACATTACCTTGATGCTGAAGGCGCCGATGGACACATAGACGGACATCATGAATACAGCCCAGAGAGAGAAACCGAGACTCAGTTTGGGGGGCGAAGGGGGAAGAGTTTCGGAGATGGAGTAAGGAAAAAGACCGAGGAGTTGAAGACGAAGGACCAGGCGAGACATGGAGAGAGATCTGGGTGTCTTCTTTCCTCCCATTGCTTTAAATTATCCTTTCTTTTGATGCCTCTCTCGTTACGTTTGGTGCAGTTTGATATGTATATAGTCTAATACTGAATCAAATTTGTCCAACTGGGAGAAAAAACTAAGAGACAGGCGAAACCATGAGGGTAACCTAGATGTATTCTTCTCCCACTGTGCTGAACCTGCATTTATCTTGTGGTGTACAGAATTTGACCAAAACTCGTGGTATCCCGCCTCTACATCTGCATTTATACACTTTTCATGCAGTTTTGTGTTTTATCCCCACTTCCCGACGACGTGTAGTTTATTTCTTTTTCTTTCTACCACCAAACGATATTATGCAAGGTATGAGGGCTCTCTTGCAATGAAAGGATTATAAAATTTAATCAACTCCAATAACCTCTTTTGTACGATAATATCTGAGCTTATGAAAGGCGTCTTACTGAAAAAGCCAGCCAGTATCCCTCACAACAGGACAGCAGACTGAAATAAAGTAAAGATGAATTTCAAGGTGAATTTCAAGATGAATTTCTGATAGTCTGCAGAACCACCAACTCTTCCCATCGCCCTGAAGAAACTAAAGGCATATGCAGAACGTGAGGAAGCGCTGTTTATGTACGCCAAGAAGTGCCATGTAAACACTCGCTAAATATATACTGGGTTAGTCGATACATCAGCGCTCGGTCAACAAGCCACACTCCTCCTTATTAAAATCTTTTGACTGCGAGCACGTCTTGAAGTATAACGAAGGCGCAGTTTTTTGTGATCGAGTCGATTATGATGTGTGCATTTATATCTACCTACCTACCTACCTACCTATCTATCTATCTATCTATCTACCTATCCATCTACCTATTTTGTTCCCCTGTGTAAAAATCGCTGTCAGTGAGTCAAAAAAATTTCTCTCGACTGAATTTTTGCTATTTAGGTCAACACCAGACGATTTTGCTTATGTTAAAAAAAAAGAAACAAAGGCTTAATTTCTTCTGTCCTATACGATTTTATTCATTTTAGGACAAGCTTTCTGAACGGGGGGGGGGGGAGATACAAAGCTTTCACTGACGTCACTACAAATGGTCTTCCTTGTGATGAATAAAATCGTCTGGATATGGTAAGAATAAATCAAAACACGTCATCGGATTGAAAGGACAGGAGTAGTAGTAGTAGTAACAGTAGTAGTAATAGTAGTAGAAGTGGTAGCTGTGAGGTGATGGTGGAGGTAGATGGTAGAAGTAGAAGTAGCAGTAGTAGTAGCTGGAGTAACTGTGGTGGTAGTAGTAGTAGTAGTAGCAGTAGCAGTAGCAGCTGTGGTGGTGATGGTGGTGGTGGTAGTAGTAGTAGTAGCAGCTGTGGTGGTGATGATACTGGTAATAGTAGTAGTAGTAGTAGTAGTAGTAGTAGTAGTAGTAGTAGTAGTAGTAGTAGTAGTAGCAGTAGTAGTAGTAGTAGTAGACATTGCTGTTGTTGTTGTCGCCCCAGGTTCATCCAAACGTGAACCCAGTGAAGTGCAGGCTGAAGTTTGCCTCTCTCATGCTGTCCACTATCTACCTTTTGAGGGACAGGGAGGGAAGTGAAGGAAGTTCCAATAACCAGGCAGTTCCACCTGCTGAGCTCTATAATATGGAGGGGCTATCTCAGCAGCGAGCGTGTGACTTTGGCTGCCACATTGTAACACCACACACTTCGCCTCCACTAGCCTATATGCAATGAGAACACTGTACTTATCTTGCTGTCTCTGTTTCGCTGTTATTCCCGTAAGCTGCGCAGTGGACCATAGCGCTATATTTTCCGGATTCATCGGCTGATTTCAAAAGGCTCAGGCGTCAGGCGTGGTGCATAGATATGGCTGCCACTCCATCAGAGCCGCCCTGGGGCCCTGGCGGAAGGCACACAAACTACGCGGCTCTACCCATGAGAAACCCCCTCCAAAATTATAGAGATCAGTGGTACCATCGCCTAATTACATCGGTGCCACCACGTGAAGGCGTCCCCCCCCCCACTAGAAAGAATTACATAATAGCTAAACAATTGAAAAAAGGAGGGAGCCAATATCTGGAGCTCTGAATTGAGGAGAGGCTGAAATTCGGAAAGGACAGCTTTAAGTCTTGAAAAAGCGGAAAAGTTTTCGTTTGGATAGGTAAGAGTGAAGGCTGGGGGAAGAGAGGGGCAGGAAGAATGGATGGAGGGAAAAGAGGAAGGGAGGTAAGAAGGACTGGGGTTGGAGGGAAGGGGAAACAGGGGGTGGACAGGAAGGAAAAAGTAGAGAAGGATGTGGGAGGTGGAGGGAAGGGAGAGGGATAAAGGAAGTGAGGGAAGAGAGAAAGGGGACGGAAAGATGAAACAAAGGGAAGAAGAGAAGGGAAAATTGGAGATGGAGGGAAGGGAGAGGGAAAATGAATGTAAGGAAGAGGAAACAGTGGGAGGAGAGGATGGGAAAGGTGAAGAAGGAAAGAATAGACGGAGAGGGGGAAGAGGAAAGAGAAATGGAAGGTAAATACAGAGGCAGGAGAGAAGATATTAAGGATGGATAGAAGGATGAAAGAGGGGAGGGAGAGAGGAAAGAGGAAGTAGAGATGGAGAGAAAAAGGAGAGATAAGCGGAGAGAAATGAAATGTAGAGATGGAGGAAGAAAATAGAGGAGAAAAAAAAAAAGAGGACGGAGGTAGGGAGGGAGGGAAAAAGGAAACAGAGGTGAAGGGAAGGTGAAACGAAGGGAAGGAAGGAGAAGAGGAATGAAGGGAGACGTGAGAGATGGAGGGATGGAAGAAAGGAAGGAAAAAAGAAGAAACAATGGGAGAGGTGAGGAGAGGAGAGGAGAGGAGAGAAGAAGAAAAGAGAGGAGGAAGGAGGGAAGGAGGTATGAGGGGTGGTGAAAGGAAAGGAGAGATATCGGATAATCATTTGTCAAGAGGAGAAAGAGAAGGAAACAGCAAGATACAGACACAGAGAGAGAGAGAGAGAGAGAGAGAGAGAGAGAGAGAGAGAGAGTACAGAGAGAGAGAGAGAGAGAGAGACAGACAGACAGACAGACAGACAGAGAGACAGACAGAGAGACAGACAGGTGGGAGGAACCTGTGTGTGTGTGTGTGTGTGTGTGTGTGTGTGTGTGTGTGTAACTTCGTGATCTGATTAAAAAAAAAATGAAGGCTTACAATACTTCCCAATCGACCGCACGGCAATTATTAAGCCAGACAACCAGTTCTTCTAAGCCAAACTCTTCCCCTAGAATACACCCAACCATCGAATTTCCATCAAGGTCCCCAATTGTTCTGCCTGGTGCACAGGAGACAAAGTTCGCCTAAGTGTCTGAACGCCCGCAGGATCGGAGAGAGAGAGAGAGAGAGAGAGAGAGAGAGAACTTTGGAAATAAATACAAATGTGGCCACTTGAGGGCGTCTTCGAAAAAATATATAAAAAAAAAGAAATGGAAAAAAATTAGCGAGTGGTCTAAATCCCAAACTTTAACCCTTTCAGCCCGACGGCATTTTTTTTATATAGTCTTTTTATTTTCAGGGGATTATTATTATTATTATTATTATTATTATTATTATTATTATTATTACTACTACGAAGTAGCCATTACTAACCCTTTCACTGCCAGGGAGCTCTCTAAGATGAATATAATTGTCTGGCTTTATCATGTGTTAAGAAAGTGAGTCGTTGTGGTGAAGGAATTTAATTTATGGGAAAATGTACGAGAGAGAGAGAGAGAGAGAGAGGGGGGGGAGGAGGCTAGCGATTCAAACTCCTCCATGAATAACCTTAGCATCCGTAGCAACCCTCGCTCACTGAATGCCGCTATTTTTTTCCGACATGCAGCGCTGAGAAACTGTATTGGAATTTCTGGTTAAGGGTTTATTCTTTGGTTTCGCTGGATGGAGAAAGTTTTCCTCGATGCAAAACGAGGAAGAAAAGAGGGTGGTATTCCTGGTTCGGTAAATGCTGTGTTAGGAATATTTTTGCAGAGATGTCTGCGTGATATTTGAGGGGAGGTCTGCGTGATATTTGAGGGGAGGTCTGCGCGGTATTTGAGAGGAGGTCTGCATGGTATTTGAGGGGAGGTCTGCGTGGTATTTGAGGGGAGGTCTGCGTGGTATTTTGCGAGGTCTGCGTGGTATTTGAGGGGAGGTCTGCGTGGTAATTGAGGGGAGGTCTGCACGGTATTTGAGAGGAGGTCTGCATGGTATTTGAGGGGAGGTCTGCGTGGTATTTGAGAGGAGGTCTGCGTGGTATTTGAGAGGAGGTCTGCGTGGTATTTGAGAGGAGGTCTGCGTGGTATTTGAGAGGAGGTCTGCGTGGTATTTGAGAGGAGGTCTGCGTGGTATTTGAGAGGAGGTCTGCGTGGTATTTGAGAGGAGGTCTGCGTGGTATTTGAGAGGAGGTCTGCGTGGTATTTGAGGGGAGGTCTGCATGGTAATTGAGGGGAGGTCTGCGTGGTATCTGAGGGGAGGTCTGCATGGTAATTAAGGGGAGGTCTGCGTGGTATTTGAGGGGAGGTCTGCGTGGTATTTGAGGGGAGGTCTGCGTGGTATTTGAGGGGAGGTCTGCGTGGTATTTGAGAGGAGGTCTGCGTGGTATTTGAGAGGAAGTCTGCGTGGTATTTGAGGAGTAGGTCTACGTGATTTTTCCTGGCCTATCGACTTGTTAGCGTAATATTTCCTTCGTATCCAGAACAGAAACATACGGTCATAAGCAAAATATTTTCCAGCCCTAAGACGCATTTTTCGTTTTGTCCTTTATTGTGGAAAGGCAAGAAGCAAAAGCTGGACATAATTAAAGAGTTGTCCCTTCCAGAGAAAATTTAACATAAGAGAGTTAAATTAAGATCCATTCATTTCGAGATATCTGGCCACATTCCCGTCTAAAGAATGGAAATCATAGGCAAAGGAAAATACAGCTTAATCCGGTTTGACAAATAATAATAATAATAATAATAATAATAATAATCCAGTGTTCGAAATACGGGATGGAATTTTTATTTTTACATTTACAGACACAGTTACATTCTAAGCACGACAGAAACTTCAATTTGGAGGTTTGAATGAGAGATGCAGACTTCATCCTTGACCCCAAAGATAATATTCACAGGTTGAAGATAATGTTATGAAATTTCGTACCAGTGCAAACATAGGTCAAAGCAAGTCATGATCATTAAAGGAACTAAGTGTGGATGTTAGGGGAAGGGGCCTAGACTGTGACAATGACCTATTCTCCCCTCACCCATCCCAGCGTAACTTATGTGGTACTGATTAATTTCTACATTGTCAATGGCCAGGATAAAATATTGTTGTGGTTGACCCAGTTGTGTGTGTGTGTGTGTGTGTGTGTGTGTGTGTGTGTGTGTGTGTGTGTGTGTGTGTGTGTGTGTGTGTGTGTGTGTGTGTGTGTGTGTGTGTGTGTGTGTGTGTGTGTGTGTGTGTGTGTGTGTGCTATATATAAGGAATCATGGCAAGGTAGGTATATTAAGTTCCATATTTAGGTACCTCTAAATTATGTGGGGGGTAGATGCTGAAAAGTGTTTAAAACTTCTGATATAAGGAATGCGTCTTTCGAGAGGGTGGTCGTAATTCCTCACAAGTTTAACCCAATCCTGCATATTTTATACGTTTCCGACCCTCGCCTGTATTTTCCACACTTCATGTTTCACAGTTCGGCGTTTCCTCTTATGGATATCGGTGTTGGGATATTAATTTGGCTTCTGATTAAAATAGGATGAAGTCTTCGTGATTTTAGTCGATATGGAGGGGTTTTATAAAGTAACTTCTTAGGAGAGAGAGAGAGAGAGAGTGAACTTTAAGAATTCTTTGTTCATTCAGTGTATCGTGTCTTCAGGTCAAGTACGTAATTTTTATCTTGTTCACGTGATCTACAAGCAATATTATTTTGTTTAGGATTATTTTCTATTTTATGTTTTCCTTTCTTATGCATCTCCTCAGAAAAGAATTTTCGTAAACTCAGTAAAATGAGTCTGAAGGCAACCATTCTTTTACGTGTGTGTGTGTGTGTGTGTGTGTGTGTGTGTGTGTGTGTGTGTGTGTGTGTGTGTGTGTGTGTGTGTGTGTGTTTATCCAGGAGCTGTGAGACGTTTATATAACCAGGTAGAGGAACTTCCCGGCAATGTTAGTGACACCGGGTGAAGGCGTCTCTCTCCTGCACCAGAGCGCAATAAAATCATCTGACATTAATCGGAACATGAGGGTAAATAGATGGATCCGCTCTCAGTGGTGGCTATTTACGTAAGTTAGCAAGAAAATAAAAAGTAAATAAAGGAAGAAAAATAAAATAAATAAATGAATAAATAAATGAAAGACAGACTGATAAATATACTCATAGATAAACAGAGATGCAGATACAAAAATACATACAAACAGACAGACACACAGAGACAGACGGACAGACGGACAGACAGACAGAGAGACAGACACACTGACAGATAGATAAATAGATAGATAGTTACAAAGATAGACAGCCACAGGCAGACAGACAGATAAGCTAAGAAACCTCTCATCGTCATTGCGCCAAACCTTAGCAAAGCCGATAGATGGACACACATATAGAAAGATAGATAGATAGACAGATAGATAGACAGATAGATGGACAGGTAGATAGACAGACAGATAGATAGACAGACAGATAAGCTAAGAAACCCGTTATGATCACTGTGTCAAAATCTTAGCTTAGCCAAATGTGGATACCATCTCATAAAACCGAATCTAATATACGGAATTGAAGAAACATTTCTGCTGACATGCTTCTCCTCCCTCACACTTGCCGTCATATTGCATCTCGCCACAGCGCCAGTTTTACGAGCATGATACTGACACACGCTGCATCATGTGAGGGGCGTTTGGCTCTGCTGTGAGGAATAGGGCAGCTGCAAGGTTAAGTGTTGTGGAAACGATATCTGCTGTGACTGTGTTCCAATATTCCCAGTAAAGCATTTTCCTTCTTCTTTTCTTTTCTTTCATTTTTTTTTGGAGGGGCGGGAGTGATGATGATGATGATGATGATGATGATGATGACGGTGGTAGTTTTATGATGAAGATGGTGGCTATTACGATGATGATTTTTAAAAAGACAATAAACTTCACTATGACATGTCTCCTCGATAGAATGATAATCCCTTTTGCTAACTAGAACCAATTAATTATGAGACGGGGAACAAGCGCCTCATTATCCTTGTTTTATTTTATTTTATTCTTTTTACTTCAGTCACCTTGATCTCTGACCCACGACCACGGGTGAGGGGAGGCCAATACCCAGCTCCCCTCTCACCTGTCCTAACAAAATATACCGAACGTGAAGGTAATCGTTGTCGTTTTTTCTGCACCTGTATCGATCCATCAACATTTCTTTCTGTTCATGTGTCTGCCTGTCCATCAACCTTTTACACACACACACACACACACACACACACACACACACAAAACTTCTCACTGGTCACCAATAATAATTTTACGACCCACGTGGAGAAGTGAGGCACACCCCATAAATATGACAGTGGTGGCTGGAATACGAGAGAGAGAGAGAGACGGACAGACAGACAGACAGACAGACAGATAGCTCATCCCATATACTCACTTAACCATTAATTCATCACGAACGATCACAGTGGTAATTAAACACACACACACACACACACACACACACACACACACACACACACACACACACACACACACACACACACACACACACACACACACACACACACACACACACACACACACACATTTTTCTCTTTCAAGTCAACAGTTAAACATCAAAAAATATTCACCAGCGTTTCTCAATCCTTCTGAGTATCATAAAACATCGTGAAAAGAAATAAGGTGGCATTTTTTTTACTGCTCAGGAAACTTTTTTGCACTTCTTCGTTACTAGCATCATTTTGTTGACGCTTTAGCCACTTAAATCAGAAATAAGGCATCTGATTAAAAAGGCTTATTGACGGATGTGAAGAAAGAGTATATGGGGAATAAGTTAAGAAATAATCCCATCCTTCCCATCATCAGTATCATCATCATCATCATCATCATCCTTATTCCCATCATCCCTTCCATGTTATCACCCTCACCATCATCATCATCATCATCCTTATCAACATCATCATTTTTCTCCTCCTAATCATTATTATTTCTCTCGTCCACATCATCATCATCATCATCATCATCATCACACCCCTATTTCCCAGCACCAAAAAACTGTTGTGCAAGTTCCAGAAATACATAAATAAATAAATAAATACATAAATAATAATAATGATAATAATAATAATAATAATAATAAAAACACAGGTAATCCTCCGCCCACAAAAAAGTAACAAAGCCTCGTGATATAATAAATTTAATTATAACTTCCATACTCAAAGGGATTCTCAAAACTTCATTTAAGTTTCCACGAACGCCTCTCCTCCTCTTCCTCTGTTCCAGCTCTGTCCTCCTTTGGCCACTTCAGGACGAGTATAATAATTTTGCTCCTTTTTTTTTTCAGAGGATGAACAGAGGAAAGAAAATCAAATTAAATAAAATATAATCCATACCCCAGATTACAGGTGTCCTCCATTCATTTTTGTTTTTTTTCGTTCTTGCTATGGTCAGGCGATTTTATTCATCTTGCATATATAGTTTTGCCCCATCTCTCTCTCTCTCTCTCTCTCTCTCTCTCTCTCTTGCGTACAATTTTGCCACCCCCGCTCTCTGTCTCTCTCTTGAATATATTTTTGTCCCATCTCTCTCTCTCTCTCTCTCTCTCTCTCTCTCTCTCTCTCCCTCTCTCTTGCATACAATTTTGCCGCCCCTGCTCTCTGTCTTGAATATATTTTTGTCCAATCTCTCTCTCTCTCTCTCTCTCTCTCTCTCTCTCTTGCATACAATTTTGCCACCCCTGCTTTCTGTCTTGAATATATTTTTGTCCAATCTCTCTCTCTCTCTCTCTCTCTCTCTCTCTCTCTCTCTCTCTCTCTCTCTCCAAATATTCCAGCCTTTGTGTGGATATAAGCATAATTAACTTTTTCTTACAGTCTTGCATGCATCTTCACCTATGTTCGTCTATGTATGTGCTTTTCTTGCATACATTCTCACAATCTTCCATACATCCTAACTTCTGAATGTCCGGATGAATGTATGCAACAGCCCATCCTGCATACATTCTTGCAGACAGTGACGTGGATGTATGAAGTTTATCCTTTTCATACAATCTTGCATACATTGTTACTTCTGACTGTAGTTTTATTTTCGTCCAATAGTCAATCTTTCATATAATATCTCTTCTGTCTCTCTGGGTGCCAATATGACTAACTTTTTGTAACACTTACCTCTCTTACGTATGGATGAATAGATGTATGTGATGTATTGATGTAGTAGATAGATAGATACATAGATAGGTAGATAGATAGACAGATGGGTAGACAGACACATCTAGTCCTCCTTCTCCTTCTCAAAAAAGATAGAGAGAAAAATTGCTGATAGAATCTTGTCGTCTTCCTCCTCATATTTTCTGAACAGACAGATAAATAGATACACAAACAGAAAAATAAATAGTTAAGTTGACAGATAGACAGATGGATAGATAGACAGATTCTTCTCGTCCTCCTCCTCTCCTCTTCTTACATTCTTACCTGTGTCTGTCTGAATTTATGTATTACTGTTTCGCAATATCCCCCTTGCCCTGTGCAAATCTTTCATGGATTCAATTGCCTTCCATTCATTCTTGCCTCTGTGTGCAATATTCAGGAAGCATCAATTGAAAAGTATTGCTCATCCGTATCGTGCTTTTACCCTCCTTTCCCACACACACACACACACACACACACACACATACTGGCGAACTCGATGGTCCCACCGCATTCCTTCATTCTCTCTCTCTCTCTCTCTCTCTCTCTCTCTCTCTCTCTCCCTCTCTCTCTCTCTCTCTCTCTCTCTCTCTCTCTTTTCATACAGATACTAGAAAAACTTCTCCCCTCACCACATTCTATTATTCTCTCTCGCTCTCTCTCTCTCTCTCTCTCTCTCTCTCTCTCTCTCTCTCTCTCTCTCTCCCCATGCACTCAGTCGGTTCCACTCAAGCTCACCAACTTTCCCACAACGCCTCAAACAAGTCACAACAAGTCCACAGCATAGTTCAGGCTCTTCAGTGTGTGTGTGTGTGTGTGTGTGTGTGTGTGTGTGTGTGTGTGTGTTTAGCTCCTCGGATTCCTTTGTAACTTATTTTGCTATAGACTGTCTGTGTGTTTGTTTTTTGTTTATTTGTTTGTGTGTTTTTTTAATCCTATTTCTGAGAATGGTATTGCTCGGCTTCTCCTTTCATTCATTTGACTTTATGAATGCCTTCATGTGTGTGTGTGTGTGTGTGTGTGTGTGTGTGTGTGTGTGTGTGTGTGTGTGTGTGTGTGTGTGTGTGTGTGTGCGCGCGCGATTTACCCTGTCTGTACTTCTCTCATTCCACTTCCTCATCCCTCTGATCATCGCCTTTTCCATCCGCTTCAGCTTTCTTTCTTTTTTTTTTTTCAGTCTCCTTTTCTTTCTTTTTTTTTTTGAGCGTTCTTTCCGTGTTTTCATCTTCCTTTCCACTCTTTCCTTTCCTTTCCTTGCTGTTTCTGCTACGTCCTTTTTTCTTCTTCTCTGCCTGTCCTACTTCCTCTTCACTTTATTTGTGTTATATTACTTCCTTCCCATTTCCTCCTTTTCTCTCTTACTATCTAATCTCTCGCCCTCTTTCCTTTTCTGTTCCTTTTTCCATATTCTTCATTCATCCACATTTTTGTCTTTTTTTTTCACAATGCTTCTCTCCCTACAGTTCCTTTCGCTTCTTCTCTACCATTATCTCTTTTGCTCTCCTACTTTCCTTCCTCTTCTCTCTCTCTCTCTCCTTCATATCACCTCAAAATAGCATATAAAAGTCTCTGTCAGAATTGAGCCAAATTTGCACGAGGGGGTCACTGACTTTCCATGCCGGTCCCCCCCCCCTCTCTCTCTCTCTCTCCCTCTCCTCCCCCTCTTCTCCCCATCCCTTCTTCCCTTTCTCTCCCCACTTCCCCTTCTCCTCTCCTTCTTCATCTCCCCTTCTTCAACCTCTCTCCTCATCCTCCCCTACTTTCCCCTCGTCTCTTATTGTCCTCACTCTCCTTCCCTACCTTTCTCTCCTCATTCTCCCCTCCTTTCCACCTTTTCTCCCCCTCCTCTTCCCTCTCTCTCCCTATCTCTTCCCCTATTCCCCTTTTCATTTCCTGCTCGTCTCTCTCTTCCCATTCCTTCTCCTCCACTTCTCCACTCCTCTCCCTTCACTTCCCCGTCTCTCCCTTCTCTTGCTTTCCTTGCTTTCCTCCAATTTCTCCGCCTCTCTTTACTCTGCCGCTTCATCCCCCACTTCAACCCTCACCCCTTCTTATATTAATAATGTTTAAATATAATAAAAAAAAAATAAAAAGTGCCAGAAGAGGTAAATTCCAACATGACACAAGAAGCGTAAAGTTATCAGTATAGATGCCGCTCCTACGCATATGTAATTTCAGTTTATTTACTCTATTTCAATTTCATTTTCAATTTTCATTTCCCTCGCCATTGCCTAAGGTTCTCGCGTCCTATTCTCAATTTTGTCCCACCCACGCCGAATAAGGTCAGTAAACTGCCTCCCATTTCTCTCCACCTCCAGTTCTCCCTCCACCAACCAATTCTCTCTCCACTCTCATTTCTCTCCACGCACAATTTTCTCTCCTCTGCTAATTTTCTCTCCACTCCCAATCTTGTCTCCACTTCCCATTTATCTCTCTCTTCATTCTTTCCACCCTTTTTTTTCTCCCTTGCCAGTTCCCCTTCATCACCCTATTCTCTCTCCACTCCCTTTTCTCTCCAGTCGCGGATTTCCCCTCCAACACCATTTGCTCTCCACTCATGAATCTCTCCAGTCCCATTTCCCTCCACCACCCACTTCCTCCTCCACTCCCATTTCAGTCCTCTCCCATTTTTCTTTCTACTCTTCCTCTCTTCATTAACTTCTCTCTCCACTGCACAAACATTTCTCCTCCTCCTGCTCCTCCTCCACCTCCTCCTCCTCCTCCTGCTCCTCCTCCTCCTCCATTCACCCCGCCATACTATGTTTAGCCAACTACCTCCTAGAAACTAACTAGGAGAGAGGAAACACGTCTAGAGTAGAGGAATATTTGCTCACGTCCTGCTTAAAATTAGGGGAGACTTTGGAGAGAGAGAGAGAGAGAGAGAGAATAAAGTCTGCATTGTAATATAATGATCAGGAGGAAAGAAAAGCAAAATAAAATATCAACAGAGACCAGATCGCAACGCAGAGGATATGGAAAAATGGAAACAATACAAACTCTGAAAAGCTGATGCAAAAAAGAAACTGATGGAGAGAACTGGGAAAGAGAAAATAGATAGGTAGACAGATAGATAAATAAATAAATAAAAACATGGCAACTAAAGCGTAGTAAAATGTTTAGATGTTTTCAGGAATTTTGTAATAGAGAAGCCACTGCACTGATGGGGTATAAAGTAAGACAGAAACAATGGAGGGATGAAGTTAAAAACGCATGATCACAAAATCCGTCGTATGGAACAATAGATGGATTATATTAAAAAGAATAAAAATGGAGGTTTGGGGTGACTGAATCACTAGAAAATAATCTGGAATAAAATTGTATAAAACTTCATTGCAATGCAGGAGGTTTAAGCAAGAACGGAAGCAATGTATTCCCTAACAGTCTTACGCAAAAGATGAATAGTCATTAAAAAAAAATGAAAAAAGGAGACTGGCGCGTAGTAAAGGAATCGTAATAAAAACTTTTCAAGGTAACAAGAATGAGA
>NC_136974.1:34268995-34278995 GCF_032717465.1 Coenobita brevimanus
AGATGAGGTGAAAAATCAAGCAGTAGCCTTTTCTAAATCGCCGTCGTTCTCCATTACTAAGGAAATGAGATGAAGGGTGTTCGGAAATGATGGCTGGGCTTGGGGGTAGGGAAGACTAAGTGAGAGTAAGAGAGACATCATGCATCACACACACACACACACACACACACACACACACACACACACACACACACGGTCATTCACCTTTCTATATCACTTACTAAACCACTGAGATGAAGGATACAAGTGGATGATGATAGGGAAAAAAGAACTATATATGGGCGAGTGAGGATACACTAGATGATAATGATGATGATGGTGGTGGTGGTGGAGGTGGTGGTGGTGGCAGTGGGAGGAAAAGAGAGAGAGAGAGAAAGAGAAACTGCTCAGGAATTCTTTAAAGCTGAGAAGGGCATCCGTAAATAATTATAGGGAGAAAAGGACTGAGTGGGCGAGCAAGGGTAGGCTATAAGATGATGGTAATGATGGAGAGAGAGAGAGAGAGAGAGAGAGAGAGGGGGGGGGGATAACGAGCATCTTGTCGACATAGGGCCGACAAAAAGATAGGAAAGAGCATGCGTGGGACGAGGACATAGGAGGACACAAAGAGAAATGGGTAGATAGGGTGGGAAGAGAAATGGCGTTGACCTTTTTGATTATGTAAGGTGTCTCTGGCTTGAAACAGGAGCCTGAGAGTGTTAATAACGGCACCATAAACCCTCTCAAACTCGGGATAACTCTAGTATTCTGTTCCAATTAAAACCAGATGTTTTTATCCAGTTGAGAGTGAGCCCTAGGAGTCTGAGTGTATTAAGAGACACAGAGGAAAGCTGTAGATGTGACGGAAGAATAGAGAAGAAAGTAAAAAAAAAAGCAAGGTGAGAAAAAAGGAGAAATAAGGATAGAATAAAGAACGAGGAACATGTTGGACGCAGTCAGAGGCAAAAGAAGAGAGGAAAAGGTAAATGTAGAAAACAGTGAAAGAGAAGATACGATGAGGAAGAAAAGGAGAAAAGTTCGCCTGCTATTCCACTGCATTTACTTCACACTTGGAGCATGTCTATCACTTTCTTCCCTGACGGATCATATTTAAGTGAATCTTTTATGGGCAGAGAAACAAATACTCTCAGCTTTAAAATACCAGCCAGCAAAGCAAAGAGAGAAGCAGAGGAGATGAAATATTAGGGGAAATGAACATATCGAGCCTCGTTCAGAATTAGGAATAAAAATTAGCAGAGGAAAGTGAGAAGCAGAAACGTGAAGTATTAGGTAGGAAAAATATACCAAACGTCCCTCAACATTAAGAATATTAGCGAGCAGTGGAAGGCGAGAAGCAGAAAAGGTGAAATATTAGTGCAGAGAAACACACCAAACTTCTATCAGCGTTGGAAATATAAGCCTGAAAAAGAAAGTGAGAAACAGATGAGGTGGAAATAAGTTACGGCGGAGATGGAAACAATTCTCTCCCAGCACTAGGAATATTAACCACCAAAGGAAAGTTAGAAACAGACGGGGGTAAAGAAACAGACCAATCCTCTCTCAACACTAGGAATATAAGACAGCACAGGGAAGCAGACAAAATAAAAGACGAAAGTCTAGGGCAAGTAAAACAACAGCGGCGAAAGCATTTGGAATATTAGGCAACAGACGAATGTGAGATGCAGAAGAGATGAAATATTAGGACGGAAGAAAATACCAAGCCTCTCCCATCATTATAAATATTAGGCAGCAGAGGAGAGTGATAAGAATAAGCGGTGAAAAATCAGGGCAGGAGAATATCCCTTTCCTCTATCAGCGTTTGGAATATCAGCCAGCCAGACGGAAAAAGGGAGACGCAAAAGAGGTGAAATATTAGACCAAACTGAAAGGCGGAAGAGGAGGATTTTAGACCAATTTTTGTCCCTGAGTTTACATGGGAGGAAAAAAAGAAGAAAGAGAGAGAATGACAAATAAGGTCAGGCGGGAAATGTCTCCAAGAAAACAGTGCACCAGATGGGCAGGTAGGGTACGGTTATGCAAGAATAAAAGGAAAACGTAGGAGGGCAAGGCAAAGGGGTTATGTGAAGAGAGAGAGAGAGAGAGAGAGAGAGAGAGAAACTTAGGATGTGAAAGGGAAACGTAATAGGAGCCATAATTTAAAGATGTAGTAGCAGTAGTAGTTGTTGTAACCCCAGGCTCATGTGAACTCAGTGGACTGCAGGCTGAAGTTACCTTTCTCCTGCAGTCCACCACCCTCCTTTCTAGGGGATAGGGAGGAAACTGAGGGACGTTTGTACAGCTGGGCAGTGAAGCTTGCCGGTTATATCGGTGTCACTACGGTAAGGCGTCCCTCTCCACCACCCACGAGAGATTATGTGTGACTATTATTGTTTTGTGATATCTGATACCACGTCGGAATTAGAGCTTCGGCGTGACCTCCAAATCTTAATGTGCATATCTGATATTTGCGGGAAACAAGGAATAACCGGAAAAATAACTTCAACGCAAGGAAAAGGTGAAATTATAGTGCAAAGTGATGAATTAAAATAACCTCTCTTCTTAAACAGATACGGGTCTTGACGAAACGCACACTACAGACGTCAAACACACATCAGACACACTACAGACCCACACCTAACACATCACCAACGCCCCCCACCCCTCAAAACATACCCAATAAGACACGAACTCCCTCCCTTAAAACGATACGGTGATTTAGTGAACTGAGTGTGTGAGAGAGCGAGGAAGAGAGTGAGTGCGTAACAACTAATAGAGAAACCTATTACCTTTTCTATTAACGTCCCAAATACCAGCATCTAAATCCGCCAACTTTCCTTTTCTACTAACATGCCAACATAACCAGCATATTGGCCGAACGTATAGCGTCTTGATGTGATTCCTATTGCCTCCATCAATTATTATCACTTCCACCTCGTCGACTGTGACAGATTGCTGCTTGTTCGGCCGTAAATCACACACACACAAAGGAAAAAAAAAAATCTCCGAGCTATCAGTGACTGAGCGGAATATCCTCCCTCAAAAAAAATAAATAAATAAATAAATCACCTGGCCGTAAAAAAAGAAAGTAAGAGAAGAAAAATGAAAAGAAACAAAATACAAACTTGGTTATGTTTCTGGACGGAATATTTCACAACAGTTGATAAACAGATATGACAAAGACCACCTCTGACAGCCGCACCCACCCCTGCAGCATTCTAAGAGGAAAGAAAAACAATTATTTATTCGTTAAACACTTCAATGGCACCTTGTTGGCTTACACGTAAATTAACACGAGAAAAAGCACATTTGATAGCCGCAACCATTCTTGCAGAATTCTAAGAGGAAAAAAAAATATATACTCGCTAAAAACTTCAATGACACCTTTATGGCTCACAGGCCGTCCTTGTAGAGCTAACTGCCCATTGCTCTGCCTTACCTCCTTGTACGTACCATATTTAAGGCTATCCCGGAACGCCGCAAATACACGATCATCTAAAAGCAATCTCCATGCACCTCAGACACACTCCAGACACACTTCAGACGGACATCAGACACATCTCCAACACCCCCACCCCTCAACATACACCCAGTAAAGCCTGTATCCTTCCTTTAAAACGATACAGTGACTCATTAAGTTAGTGACTGAACGTGCCAGTGAATGAGTAAGTGAGTGACACCGTTAGGGACACACACTGATTTTGACCACATTCCCCCACCCCTGCCCTTGGATGCGGGACCACTCCCTACCCCATGGATTAAAAAAAAAAAAAAAAAAAAAAAGAGGAAAATACTTGCCTATCACTCTCTGACGATAAAGCGCTACCCAGAAAAGAAATATATCGAGAATATATAAGTAAATAAATAAATAAAAACTTGACTATATATGTATGAGCAGAAATACACTGAACCCCAATAAAAAGAAGAAAAAATAGATATATAAATGAAAGTCTTGGCAATAAATAAGTGAACGCCATATTAACTCTGTTGTGAGAAAAGGTTGGATAGATAAGTAGGAATTTTTTTCTATTATTGTTATTATTATTAGTAGTAGTAGTATTCTTATATTATTACTATTATTATTATTATTATTATTATTGCTATTGTTAACATTAAACCCGCCCTCGGTTGGATCAGCATCTTTTGAACTCCTGTACACTCCAAACCTCACTTTCTGCTCATAACTTCTTGCTGGCCATCCCTTTATATCGAAATCACTCTTTTGTTTTTTGAAGAATGTAAGCGATTAAAATGCAGGTTACATTAAAAAGGAAATATAAAATAGCTGGTTACCACTGACTGCACAGAGCACTCTAACCTGATTTACCTGTTAAAGAATAAATAGTTTGTTACGGACCATATATACCTTGTGGTTAAACTGCTATTCTAAGGAAGGCTTTATTCACATGATCAACGGAATAATTTACACAGATATTTAAAGAAAAAATATCCTTGGTAAAACACGGTGCAATCATATTTTCTCTTATAAATCCAATTATTCTCCTGCTCACTCATTCGTGTTCCTCGATATTGGGTTTCTCAGAGCATCGTTTCCTTCCTAAAATATTTCTTCGCTGAGTGGTATATAATATTTCATGATTAAAATGATACTGATCTGATATTCGGAGGGGACGTAAAAAGAGAAGGAAATGTCAGAAATATGTAATGGAAAACGGAGAAGATTACGGAAATGTTTGGATATGAAAAACTCTGTCTTAAATTATTATTATTATTATATTTCTTCTTCTTATTATTATTATTATTAGTAGTAGTAGTAGTAACTGCAACCCCAGGCTCATCTGAATGTGAAAAAGGGTAACTTCAGCCTGCAGTCCACCATCCTCCTTTTGTGAGATAAGGAGAGAACTAAGGGATGTTTGTAACCAGGTAGCGAAGCCGCATGGTTATTATATCACCACGTGAAGGCATCCCCCTCCACACCACTTCCTCGGACTGAAAGATTTTGGGACTGAATGGAGAGGGTGCCAGAGATAGAGCACGGTAGAGAGTCACTATTAGCATTTTTTTCTTTTATTAGCATGTGTTCGTTCTTTTGTATAAGTCTGATATTTAGTGTTAACTCCTTGACTGCGATGACGCCTTAGATATTGCCATTTCTACCGAGTGGTGTCGGAGGGGAGGGCAGACACCATCACAATACTTCTTTTTTCTTTCTTTCTTTCTTTTTTTGGCAAGCTACATACAAGTACATCATTCACAAGCAAATTCCCGTGGCACAAGAAGAATATGGTTGTTCAGAAAAATCGTGTTACGTTGCAACATATTCTACATGGTATTCGACCGAAGTCTTGCCCCACGTCACTTCCAACTTCAAAAGAAAGCCTACCCACTCTCGCTGTTCCTCATTATCAATCTCCAATCGTCTCTTGACATTATCTACCCACCTGTATCTATCTACTTATCTATCTATCTGTCAGACACATATAAGTAGATAGATAGACATAAATATTGGATAGACAGACAGACAGATAGATAGACGGGAGCATGCAGATAGATAAGCAGACAGAGACAAACAGAGATAAAGTAACAGACAGATAATACACAGATAAACAGATACAGACAGACAGGCAGATAAAGAGGTAGATCGACATGCAGACAGACAAGACAGAGAGACAGACATGCCTTAGCTACGTATCATCCAGCAGAAGTTCCATGTAATAATTTTTTTACTCTCCCGTGCGGCTCAGCTGGGAGGGTAAAGCTTGCCATCCAGTGGGTCAGATGTCGAGGTTTGTGTTACTGTATATTGTTCGTTATTATTATGATTATTATTATCATTATTATTATTATTATTATTATTATTAGTAGTAGTAGTAGTAGTAGTAGTTGTTGTTGTTGTTGTTGTTGTTGTTGTATCATTATCATCGTCAACATCATCATTATCATTAGTATTATTATTGTTGTTATTATTATCTGTTAAACTCTTCTTCTTCTTCTCTTTTTTCTCATTAATATCCTCTACAGAACTTTTTTATTTCTCTTTACCGATTTCATTAACTGTACTTGGCAACGATGTCATTACTGAAGATATAATAATTATCACTATAGGCGGTGACTGAATCGGTAGTGAGGTGGCCTACAGTCCTAATGGACCCAGGTTCGAATCCCCGCTGGGACAGCGAACAGTTTAAGGATTTGAATTTCATAAAGCAGGCTTTATTGATCTACCAAAAGATCCGCCGACATTTCATAAAAATACCCCCGCTAATACCAGTACACCAGTCCTAAATGAGACTTTCCTAGCATGTATTCGATATGGACGGTGGGTGTTAGCGCCGAAGCGGTGACATGTGGAGGTGTATGGTATGTAGGAGGACTGCTGGGCCTTGGGAGGAGGCTGAGACTCCTATGCCCAGAATCGGACACACACAAAAAAAAGTTTAAGATATAACCAGGATGTCTGTCTGTCTGTCTGTCCGCCTATCAAACAATTAATCTACTCATATCTGACTGTCAATTTATCTATCTATCTCTAGTTGACCAACTAACTTGGTAACTAACTAACTGATTAACTGTCTGTTTGTCTGTCTGTCTGCCTGTCTATTTGTCTATCTATCATCAATCATTCAATCAACCAATCAATCAATCCACCAATCTATCTATCAGTCCATCCATCCATCCATCCACATAAACAAGCAAACCACCTTTTAATTCTCAATTCTACGAAGCAGGACCAGAAATATTTCCCAGCACCCGTCTAATTACACATGCGCTAAAACTCTCCCCGCCTGGTGGTCAGCGGATCAAGAGAGATTAGTTAAGGATCAAGAGAAAGATTGGTTTCGGATCAAGAGAGAGATTAGCTTCGGATCAAGTGAGATTAGTGTCTGATCCGAAATAACGAGAGAAGAGATGATCATAGCAGCCTGTACTCTTTCGCTAATCTCTCGTACTTCCCTGATTGTTATTGTCATTTTATTTTTTCTTCTTCCAGATATTTTTTTTATTTAGTGTTATTCCTTAATTTAATCATCAATTTGCTGAAAAAAAAAAAATGGTACCACTGTTCCTTGGGCAAACAAACACAGACATCTTTTTTTGTTTTTATTTACTGATTCAATATTAATTTGATATTTTAAAAGCTCACAGATTTAAGGGCCTTCTGTTCCAGTATGTTCCTTACTCATCAAGGCAATTAGCTCAGAAATATATCAATGTACTGTAGGTGCGTGGAGACCATCTTGCATTCCCTTTTATTTTTAATTTCTCTTTATTCTTCTCTCCATTCTGTTAGCTTAGGAGATTTCTAGAGCCAGGGAAATTAAATACAGCTTTCCTTAACTTTTATGTACTTCCCAAAACTGTATCTATATCTGCTGGTAGTAAAGATAAACATTAACACAGGTCAACATACTGAAAGGGTTAATTCAGAATCCTGGGTCAATAAGGGAATGATCGACCGGGACTGTAAGCTATAATTTGTTGCCTATAATGACCCCTGCAATCTGGGTATAATCAGGCACTCTCATCACCTGCATCATCGTCCATCATCGGGCACTGCTTCATCACTCAACATTCTGGCCTTAAATTATCCTTCCCTGTTGTCCCTATCATCTATTACCTCCATTAATTTACTATATATCTCTCTCTCACACAATATTTTTCCCCTTCTGTCAGGTTGAAAATTAGTTGTTGCATTTTTTTACAGCAACAGCAGCACCATTATCGTCATCATCATCATTATCATCTTTTTATTCTACTTCTTCATTATCACTATCTTCTTTATTATTATCATCATCATCATCATCACCACAAAATCTCCCAAAATATGCAAGATTAAAAAAGTCCTGAATCTAAAGGCGTTACAGGAAAAATCTTTATATCGTTCCCCCAATCTTAATTTCCACCTAAGACATGATGTGAAATAAAAAATAAAATCAAAAAAGCACAAACGTAGGTCACAGGAAAAATAAAGGCTTCTCGAAATAAATTGTTTTTAAAATACACACTTACCGGAACGAGACTAATACATAAAAAAAAAGTCTGGGATGGAGAGGGCAAAGGACTGAAAGAAAAGATAAAAAGAAAAACGTGTAAAATAAGTCCTGAGTTACCTTATTACTTAACAAAACGGCACATAATAGAGAGAGAGAGAGAGAGAGAGAGAGAGAGAGAGAGACAGACAGACAGACAGACAGACAGACAGACAGACAGAGAATCACTGAAACAATGGATGAGAAAAACCCCGACAAAGAACAAGGAAAAATGAAGTGAAAAAAGACCTGAAAATTGATCTACCTGTTGTTGTAGTAGTAATAGTTGGCTTCGTATGACACTCACTAATGATTGTTTTTTTCAGAGAACTAGGTCAGAGATGTTTTTTTCCTCTCTCTCTCTCTCTCCTGGCAGGGGAAGTATGGTCCAGTGGCGAGAGAGAGAGAGAGAGAGAGAATGGGGAGGGCAAGAATTCCTGGTTAAATTAATCCCATTGCGTTCCTAAGCTGAATAAAATTGTCTGGGAGAAGGACACCTAAAACTTAATCCCTTCAACCTTATACTGATTTTTTTATTTTATTCCTGAGGTTCCTAAATGATTATATTAAGCTTAGGGGGCCCTTTTCTATATGAAGGGTTAGAGTTAGCTTTCAATGAGGGTTAGCTTTCAATGAGAGTTAGTTAGCTTTCAATGAGGGTTAGAGTTAGCTTTCAATGAGGGATAGAGTTAGCTTTCAATGAGGGTCAGAGTTAGCTTTCAATGAGGGTTAGGGTTTAGCTTTCATTGAAGGCTTAGAGTTAGCTTTCAATAACCCCATCCCCACCAAAGGTCTTTCCTAAACTTAACAAAATTGTCTTATGATCGAAAAAGTGAAACGAAAAGATGCGTCTTTATATATAAGATTTATTCACTTCAAACACGAATGTCTTTGCAAGCCTACAAAAACAACCAGAACAACAACAACAACAGTGGATATACGCCTCCCAGTTTACATCAGAGTACTGCGTCAATGATGGACTTCAAAAAGGCAACGTATGCCCGCAAGCCACTTGGTTTACGTTTCAGATGAACCTAGGGACGACAATAACAACAAAAACATCAGCAACATCAACAGCAGCAACAACAACTTCAACATCATCAACAACAACCACAACTACATCAACACCAGCATTACCATCAACAACAACAACACAGTGATGTTATACGCCCACCAGCCTGCATCAGCCAAGACTGTTATCGCGACTGTGGTGGACTGTAGGAGAAGGACGTATGAAGCCCGCAGTCCACTAGGTTCACGTTTAACACCACCCTGAGAACAACACAGTAAAGCCATATGTCCACCAGCTTGCCTCACTCCAACCTGTTACCTCGTCTTCATACCACACGACTTTCTGTTTCCAAAGCACTCGAAGCTCCGTTACATCAACAACACCCGCTTTGCACAATTCCCCGCTGTATGTTGCAATCGCTTCAGTGCAAGTTGGCTCCACAAACTGAGAATACCCTTGAGCGGTCTCCATTAATTGCTTAACCCCCAGTGACGCATTCCTATTTTATTCTCTCTACCTTATCCTGACAAGTGTACAAGCAGCATAAAAAATCCTGTCGCCCATCCTACTTTTCTCTTCATGCCCTTTGAAAATCGGTGTGTTGAAATCGTAGCAGCCGACACTGATGACCTCAAGTGACCTCAAATTAGTGTCACATGCGTCGTTTGCTGCAGGTCCACCACAATGATTTTCGAAGTCCGTGGAGAGAGAGAGAGAGAGAGAGAGAGAGAGAGAGACAGCGGGGGGGCAGGAAAAATGACAGAACGTTTGCTGCCGATTTTGCGTAACTCCTTTCGTCTGTGCAGCCTGTCTCAACATAAATATCTCGTCTGAAGGTCACGACAATGGAAAACATATAATGCGTCATCAGAGTGAAGCGGTGAAGAAAAAAAAATGAATCTCGGACTTTTCCTTGCTGACCAGTTCACCACGATCACTGCTGTTTAGTTCTGTTCCTCCCAGCTTTGACGATTTTACACAACACTAGAAAGATGTTTTGAATTAATGAAGACTGTAA
>NC_136974.1:34283995-34298995 GCF_032717465.1 Coenobita brevimanus
CAAAGACTCGCCCAATACTTCATTTTCTGCTCTTTGGCACTCACGTTAAGAAATTTATCACAGAAAACGGGCTGCCATCAAGCGGAGGGGAAACTGCCACATTCTGAAATTTCCGCTATCTTCCTGAAAAGGGAGAGAGCACCTTTTCAGCGAGAGGGTGTTTTATGTGGTTTGTTCTTGGTACCTGCAGACGATTTACTTATTTTCATGAGAGGCTTAATTAGGGAGGGATTAAATATTTCTGAGATGATGCATTCTGTGATTTATTCTTGCTGTTTCATTTCCCTGGATATTTATTTATTTATTCTTTTATTTATTTTACTTGGAAGGGTAGATACAGACTTAATTAACCCTTAAAGATAATGACGCCCTTGATTTGTCTGAACATCTTTTATCTCCCTACCTACATACATGTCTATCTGTCAATCAATCACTCTGTCTAATTTCTGTCTATCCACCTGTTTGTCTGTCTGTCGTTCTTTCTGTTTATCTACATGTTTTTTCATCTCTATCCTATACCTGCCTATCTATAACTATCTACCCAACATTCCATACGTCTACCTCTTTATCTTTCTATCTGTCTATTTATCCATCTATCTATACACATAAAGACAAACGGTTTCTAAGCAAAGGCCAGAGGTCACTGATAACGTGGCATAATAAACAGCAATACTAGTAAAAAAAATATACACATATAAAGCACCCCACTGAGAGACACTTGCTGGGAACATTAGTTATTAATTCAGCCGTGTTGGAGAGGGAATAAAAGTAAATGCTTTAGTTTCCACACCTTTTATGTATTCATGTTAATATTATTGTTTTTGCGGATGATTTTTTCCTCTGGTGCTGTGTTTTTTTCTGTCTCTGTCTGTTTGTCTGTCTCTGCTTCTCTGTTTGTCGGTCTCTCTCTCTCTCTCTCTCTCTCTCTCTCTCTCTCTCCTACTCTGTTTATCATCCCTGTTCTACTGATCCCTTTAATATTTCTTTAGGATCCCATGACACACTCTCAGCCGAATAAAATCGTCTGGCGTCAGCTGGAATGGACTACTAGAGTTATTCCGACCATGAAAGGGTTAACAGTCTTTCAGAAAACACAGCATAATTATCTATATAACAAACTTGTCCTGTCCAGTCGAATTTCTCTCCTCCATCGCAAAAATCGCTCTCTCACTATAAAAAATCATGTTCAGTTGTTTACACCTTCTTTTTTTAGATAGCGTGTGCATCTACCAATCTCCTGTCCAGAGGCTCATCCCGTCCTGAGCCGGATATTTCAGAAGATGCAGTATTATATATATTCACGTATTCTGACATTAACTCATCCTGTCGAGATTCGTATTCTGTCAAGTGCACGCGGCATTTAGCAAGGGAAACATACGCCACTGTTTGCAGTCACAGTTAAAACATATCACACTAGGGAAGGGCGCTAGTGAACTGAGGTGCTGAGATAAAATATCAATGGAATTCTTTGCGTGTGCATTAAGATGACGTGATGGCGGATTTCACTGGTTTACACCCACATTTCTTACACGCGCAATAAATCAAGTATCCAGTTCATGTTAAAGCTGAATAACACCTACAGTTTTCACACGCAGAGTAAATCAGTAAATACAAGCTATGTTAAATCAACCCAGAAGCATAAGACACATCTACTCACTATTCCGGGGACTTTTTTTCACGATAGCTGGCTCGTGATTTTCTCTCCGTGACCGACTAAGCGCTATTACGAAATGTCAGCTGCCTTTCCATTACCTTGCGACTCTGTTTCCTGGTAAAGAGGAGCTTCAAATGTATTATCAGAGAGAGACAGTGTTTGCTTTGGGGCAGCTGGTGAAGGAAATGAGGCCGGATGGAGTGCAAAAAGGACAAACATTGCTATTACGATATCAACAATATGTTTTCCACGTTTAGTGTTAGTGAAGTTATACCTATGTGCATAACTCTCACATAGCCGTAGATATGGTATGTCCTCATGTCTATTATGAACTTAAGGATAACCTATTTCTCTGTTTAAATATCTATCTATCTATCTATCTATCTATCTATGTCTGTCTGTCTGACTGACTGACTGACTGGCTGTCTATTTTATCTACCTATGTCCATCTATCTATCTATCTATCTATCTATCTTTCTAATCTATCTATATCTCTGTGTATGCGCGCGGGCGTCTGTGTACTGAACTCTAATTTACACATTTTAAAAAAGACGAACATCTCTCAAATGTGAACTAAAAACTCTGAAACAGTACACTCGTTTTACCATAACTTGACCTTGATTTTCGTCCTTTTTGCACTTTATTTCACTCTGCTCATGGACAAAAAAGGACAATGCTGCGGCTCGATATTCCTTCCATAGCACTTTCTCGTGACTAGCAACGCATTCCATTGTCACTCTGGTGTTACATCTCAGCATTCAAGGTGGAAAGATGTCAATTTTTGTCCAAGTTGGAGTAAAAAGGGTATAGACGATATTTTCCCCTGTTTGTTATGCTCTTGACAATAAATAAATAAATAAATAAGTCACAGTACGTCAAAATTCTACCTTGACCTCAATTTCCGTGAGAACAATATACTTTTTTTTTTACTGCTTGTACTTCAGGCCCAGGTTACTGAACCGTGGGGAGAGAGAGAGAAAGAGAGAGAGAGAGAGAGAGAGAGAGAGAGAGAGAGAGAGAGAGAGAGAGAGGTTATGTGCGCGTGTTTGTGTGTGTGTGTGTGGGGGGGGGTAAGTTAATAAAGAAGAGCGTGTATTTGTGTATGCGTGCTCGTGTATGTGTGTATGAATGTGTGTGTGTGTGTGTGTGTGTGTGTGTGTGTGTGTGTGTGTGTGTGTGTGTGTGTGTGTGTGTGTGTGTGTAAGTGGGAGGGCAATGCACGGCCCACGTCCTCTGAAGGAAAATGTCTTGCAAATATTCTTTCCCTCTCTCCCCCACGACACCACCAATAATATCACCTACACCCACACTATGCTGATATTCACCCCCCCTCACTCCCCCCCCCGCCATCCTCCTTGCTGGGAATAAGATGCTTGCCGCGTCTCAAATTGATATTGAAAAAGCTTTATTGAATGTTTCCGCTTGGGAGTTGTGTGTGTGTGTGTGTGTGTGTGTGTGTGTGTGTGTGTGTGTGTGTGTGTGTGTGTGTGTGTGTGTGTGTGTGTGTGTGTGTGTGTGTGTGTGTGTGTGACTGATTTGCAGCAATACATAACGTCGAAGAATAAAAGATAATGAGAAAATAAGAATAATCCACAACTTTAGAATTACACCTCTCACTCTGACTGCTTGCTACAGCTGTTTTCATTCTGTGTTCTGATTGCTCCTGAAAAATATCTGATTGAGTATTTGATTACCACTGGCGTTTCCAAGAGTAAATTCGTAAAAAAAAACAAAAAAATCCAATTGCCTTTCCGTCAAAATTGCAAATATTTCTGAAACCTGGTTAGTGTTTCTGATCGCGAGAGTCATTACGGTGCAGGAGAGGGGCGCCTTCACGTGATGGCACCAATTTAACCAGGCGGCCCCACTGCCTGGTTACACAGACGTCCCTCAACTACTTCCCTGTCCCCCCAGATGAGGAATGGTGGGCTGCAGGACAATTTAAGCCTGCAGTCCACTGGGTTCACAAGAACATCAACACGAAGGTTATATCAGTAGGGTTCCAACTTCAATCTCTTTAGTACGGTGACGTCACTTCTTTATATCAAACAGGTTAGCAACAGATAATTCTACAAGATTTAAGAAAGGTAACTGTGTACTGGACGTGTGTGTGTGTGTGTGTGTGTGTGTGTGTGTGTGTGTGTGTGTGTGTGTGTGTGTGTGTGTGTGTGTGTGTGTGTGTGTGTGTGTGTGTGTTTATTCATACAGTAGGATGTGTGTTTCTTGGTGTTTGTTTTTCTGTGTTTATGTGTGTGTATGTCTATGTGTTTTTCATTCATTTGCTTGACTGTGTGTGTATGCGTGTTTGTCTGTTGCTCGCTTCGTTTAAAAACATAGAATCCCAGAATCATAACCTAAGGTGACCGAAAGAAGTACTGAAATTATTGTAAGTTCACGCATGCTGAGTGTCGTGCGTAAGGTATCAGTGAAAAGTATCAATAGAAATAATAGGGCAGGTGTCAGGATATCTGGCGAGTGATGAACATAATCCGGGGTGTCAGGTAAGGATTGATGAAATACCTGCACTGGGAGAGATAGTGGAGGGAATATGAGAAAGATATTTATAGCATGTATCGGACTAGAAAAAGCATAGGGCAGAGTATAAAAGGAGGGATTGTTGAAGGTGTTACATATAGGGAACAGAGAAAAAGGGAAGGAATGATAGGTGTTACGTATATAGAACAGAGTGTACAGGAAGGAATTATGGGTGATGTTACTTGAATGTGGTGTGATACTGCCGAGTGCATTAAGAGTTTTTAAAAGCTTGTACAGGGGAAGGGGGATTCCTGAGAGAGAAGTTCAATATCAGTAATGGAATGAGATGGAGGTGTGTGATGTCTCCAAGCGTTGGTCACTATATATGGAGAGGTTTATGTAAAAAAGTCAATATAAAAGTTGTTTATAAACGGAGAGGGAGGAAGATCTGATGGATGTTAATGATTCTGTGTTGATTGCTACCAGAGAGAGAGAGAGAGAGAGAGAGAGAAATATCCCAATAGATTCATTCCTTTAGTCTGAACACGTATAAATATTGCTGACCCATAGCACCTTCAGACGATTTCATTCAGTTAAAGAAACACTTTTAATAGTGAATGGGTTAAGGAAGACTCTACCTAACCCCTCCAGCTCGAAAAGTCTCCCCTACTGTATGATGAAGAAAATCGTCTGGTAGCGGCAAGGATGTAATAAAAAACAAATACTTCCTGGAGATGAACAGGAAAAAATTACTCTGGATCCAGGAAACGGAAAATTAAAAACAATAACGTGAAATCAAAGCAATTGTGAAGTCCTTGACCTGGTGCAGTCAAGTGAATGTTTGTTTTTCTTTAACTGAAGTAATAAAAAAAAATCAAACAAGAAAAAAAAATAAAGCAATACGTCCGTTCCCTTTTTAAAATTGTTGAGACTCGTGAGAAATAAACTAAAGAGAAATTGATTTGTTTTAAAAGGGCAATTTGCATTTTCTCTCTCTCTCACACAAGGTTCCATTGCATCGGATATGACTTTTCGTTTATATCTGACATTATATATATTGTTCAGAGTGATGTCAAATATATGTGTGATAAGGATTACAGTGATATATCTTGTCGCGCAGCGACTTTTTCAGCCTTTATTTAACAGTAACAGTATATCCAACTGCCTTTTAATACTGGCACTTTTAATACAGGTACCATTCACCCTTTCATGACAGGGACAACTTTCGTATTCTGTTCCATTTAAGTAAGCTCCCTAACACCCCTTACTAAGCGATTTATTTGGCTTTTTACACATTGACGTTCTCTTCTGTGTTATAGAAATCATTATAATATCACCATACTATACATTAATAACGTACAAAACGACACTAACCAGTCTGTCCAAAAATAAATCGGCAAGGAAGAGGTGTTAGGGAGCTTCCTCACCGACGAGAATACGAGCCTGAGTTAATAGGGCAAACACCATCGGCAAGCGAGGTGCAGGGTGACAGCATTCGGAATTTTTATTATTACAGTTTTATGTTGTCACACATGTACGCACATACGCGTTTACACACACACACAAACACACACACCTTTTGAAATTCCAGCATTTACCGATTATATTTTTCTTACTACCTGAGCAGCAACACCTGTTACCTAATTAATGGTATAAATATCCTCTTGATTACGACTATCTCATCTTCGTTAAAAATTACCTTCATTATTTCCACCCAGTCACTTCAATCTCATCTCCAGCACTCACTTCCTTCTCAAAACACTTAAGAAGCGAAAAATCTTAGAACGACTCAATACAAGAATGAGCGAGGGTATGAGACGAAGAGAAAGACAGTTGGCAAAAATCGACAACGTCAAAGGAGAGACTGATTAAAGAAACTTGAAGACTCTGTTCCTGGCAGCACGAAAACAAGAAAGAGAGGATGGGAGAAAGAAAAAGAAGGAAGAAGGAAGAATGGATGGAAGAGGAAGGAAGGAATGAAGGAAAAACTAAGGACGACAAGAATGATGGAAGGAAGGCAAGAAGAAAGGATGGAAGCAGGTAGGAAGGAAGAAGCAAGAAAAGAATAAAAAAGAAAAACAAGAAAGATGTAAAAGAGGAAAAAAAAAAGAAAGAATGGAAGATAGGAAAGAAACCGAAAGTAAAACACGAAAGAAATGAAGGGAATGAAAAATGGAAAGAAATATGGAATATAATGTGAGGGTTCTAGCGTTATTATTATTATCATTTTCATCTACTTTACTAATGTGCCTAAAATCAAACACTCTCTAAACACACTAACCTTATTACACCAACTTCACAATCCATCACAATGATACTCCATTCACCTTATCCTGACCAAGATTTTCGTCCCTTTGTACCTTATTTCCTTTAGCTCAGTTGCAGGGAAAGACCATACCAAGACTCTATATCCATCCTGTAGCACTTCTTCGTGACTAGCACCGTACCTTTGTGTTAATATCAGCATTCTAGATGGAAAGATGCCAATTTTGTGCCTAGTTAAAGTGAACAGAGTATACTTACCTCAGTCTATCCTGGCAAACTTAATAATTCTCAGTTTATGTGCTCTTCCAGACACCTGCCTTCTCATACTCCATACAAACTTCTGCGTAAAAATAAAACATATACACACCCACACCCCCGTCCTGTGTAGTCAACATTACACTTTCACTACACAATTCTCTGCATAATATTATCCTTTCTGTGCTTCATATACCAGGCTTAAAATTCAAGAACACACACCAATCTTCTCACGAAATACAAATATCGAAATAAAACACACACACACACACACACACACACACACACACACACATACCTGTTTGTCCCTCTCACACCCTTAATTTACACACACACACACACACACACACACACACACACACACACACACATACCTGTTTGTCCCTCTCACACCCTTAATTTACACACACACACACACACACACACACACACACACACACACACACACACACACACACACACACACACACACACACACACACACACACACACACACACCTTCAACACACCTGCCCCTACTAATTAGTTGGGACGGTAACAGCAACTCGGGGTAGGGGTGGGAGGGGAGGAAGAGAAGGAATGGAGTGGATAGAGACGGGATAATATCAGAGAGGCAGATGGTCAGTATTGCCTGGGGGTTAAATACTAGGCTTGTCCACTGCTATGGTCCTTTCACCTTAACTTGGCCCAGAATTTCGTCCTTTTGCAGCTTATTTCACGTAGCTCGATGGCTGAACAGGACAATTCTCTGGCCTTACATCTTTTCCATAGCAAATCTTTGTGACCAATAAAAAATGTTGTGTTAAGCTTTAAAAATTCATTATTCAAGATGGAAAGACAGCAGTTTTAAGTCAATTTAAAGTGAAAAACAGTATAATTTGTCATCTACTTTAAATACAACTCATTTTGTTATATTTATTAAATTATCTTATCAATCCATGTTACACATTAATTAGTTACCCTATCTTCCCAGTATTCATTTTTTCTCACGCCTTTATTTATCTTCCCAATTTTCTGTCCTTCCTCACTCCTTACTTTATCTTTCTATTATTTTGTCTTTTCTCACTCCTGCACCTATCTTCTCTGTATCTTTATCTTTCTCATTCTTTTCCTTTTTTCCATTTTTTTGTCCCTTTTCACTCCTTTGTTCTATCGTTTCCCATTCTTCTCTAATCATCCTTCTAGGTAGGGGGTTGCGAAGAAACGAATTAACTCTACGTCATCCTGGGTCCTCAAGCTGCCCTTTCCCCAACACACACACCTCTTCTTTCATGTACCTCTCCACCCCATCCCTCCACATCATTCTCGGTTGACCATCTCTCTCCCCCAAGCACTCCACACACACATATCCACTCCTAGTCAGTCTCGACATCAAAAAATAAAAGTTCTAGAGTTCAAAGGGACTAATATACAGGTTACCTACGTCTTCCATCTTCCATTTAACCCTCAGCTTTTCAATGTATTACCCAACTTTCTTCGGCCGTCTTCTTCTACCAAAAATGTACTCTCGGGAGGCTATTATCTAAGTGTCTGTAGCCAAGTTCCGTCTTAGGGGGGCCGAGGTAATAAAATGTAAGCCCACCTGTTAGGATTTTATATAGAACTGTGTGTTTAGGTAGGAGAATATTTATAGCAGTCTCTCTCTCTCTCTCTCTCTCTCTCTCTCTCTCTCTCTCTCTCTCTCTCTCTCTCTCTCTCTCTCTCTCAGTAAGAAAAAACATCACCATAAATATGACGCGCATTGCATGATATTTTCCAAACGTCAGTCCATTCTTATACTGAATATGCTTATTATAAAACACCCTTTTCTTTACTTTTCCTTCCTTTAATCGATTTTTATTGAACTTTAGATTAAGTTTATTGGCTGAGAGGGTAAACAAAGGCCATATCTAATCCCCCAGTTCAGTATTTTCCCCAATGCTGAAGAAAATCGTCTGAAAATACGGAAAATTAATATAAATAGAAGAATACACTGGAAAACAGACCTTCCCATTAGTTTAGGGGGTGAAATCCTAAACGTGTTAATGAGCCAGAGTGCATAGGGGGGTCGTAAATCCCCTTAAGCAGGATTTAGGGCGAGAAGGGGGAGGGAGAGAGAGAGAGAGAGAGTGTAATTTAAGTCAACAGAAATTAGGGAAGCTGAGGGTGTTTGTCATTTAGGAGTTGTTTGGGTTGGGTTAGGGAGGTAATGGATGGATGGACTGATGGATGGATGGATGGATGGATGGAGAGAGAGAGAGAGAGAGAGAGAGAGAGAGAGAGAGAGAGAGAGAGAGAGAGAGAGAGAGAGAGAGAGAGAGAGAGAGAGAGAGAGAGAGAGAGAGAGAGAGAGAGAGAGAGAGAGAGAGATTTAAAAAAAAAACGGACAGGAAGGAAGACGGACAGAGACAGAAAAACACACATACAGACAGACAGACAGACAAACGGACAAAAAGACAGGCAGAAAGAGAGACACACAAACAAACAGACAGAGAGAAAGACAGAGAGAGAGAACAAAAGAGGGAGTACAGAGTGTAAAAAGAGAGAGCAAGAAGAGCCATTAACAGGAAAAGAAAAAAATAAATCTGTGAGGGGGAAAGGCTGCTGAAGTAGAAAATAGATAATAAAAAGAGATAAGGGGAAAGGAGGAAAAAAAAGAGAATACATAGAGAGAGAGAGAGAGAGAGAGAGAGAGAGAGAGAGAGAGAGAGAGAAATTAGGAGAGGGAAAGGGAGGTTCTAAGCAAGACCAATGTCCACACTACTCACGATGGTATTATTGGGAAAGAGAGGAGACTGGGAGAGGAGAGAGAGGAGAGGAGAGGAGAGGAGAGGAGAGGAGAGGAGAGAAGAGAAGAGAAGAGGGGAGAGGAGAGGAGACGAGAGGGGAGAAAAAATGAAGAGGCAAGGGAAGAGAAAGGCAGAAGAGAGAAAAGAAAAACAGAAGAGAAGAAAGGACAGGAACAGAGGAAAGGAAAGAAATGGGAAAATGAAGGATCAGAGGAGGGGAAGGAGGTGTAGTTAAGTGGTTGAAAGTTTGACTGCAGTTTGAAAGGACCTGAGATCGAACCCAAACTGAAGGCAGGGATAGTCTGGGAAAACCATATGCCTAAAATATCATACCAATCCTGCTTGAAATAGCCCTGGCATGTATTCAGTATGGACGGTGAGTATCAGTGACCAAGTGGTGGTATGCTAACGTTTGTAGGATAGTAGAGGAATGGAGACGGGGTTTGCTGTTTATATTTAAAGTATTATATAAAGACATAATGAAAAAAAGTGGGACAGAGATATAAAGAAAAAGAAAAAAGAGGGGAGAAAAATATAGAAGGGTGAAGGGAAAGAGGAATGGGAGGGATAAAAAAAGGAGGAGGGAAAGAAGAGGAGAAGGAAGGGAAGTGGGGGAGGAAGGGGAAAAAAACAGAGATGGTATGGAAATGTGGAAATAAAAATTAAGAGAGAGAGAGAGAGGGGGGGGGGACAATATGTGGGAGGACAGCCTGAAGAACACTCAATCTTCACCCCACATCCCTTCCTCTCCCCTCCCCAACACCTCTCTCTCTCTCTCTCTCTCTCTCTCTCTCTCTCTCTCTCTCTCTCTCTCTCTCTCTCTCTCTCACTGCAATCCCTCCCACACGCCTCTCACCCACGCTTTGGCAATTTTGTTTCACTTTTTATGCGGGGGTGTAGGGAAATACCAGTGTGTGTGTGTGTGTGTGTGTGTGTGTGTGTGTGTGTGTGTGAGAGAGAGAGAGAGAGAGAGACAGAGAGAGAGAGAGTAAAATAACTAAAGAACAGCAAGGCTAGGGAACAGGGAGTAATAAGAGTAAGAAGCATGACAAACGCAAAATGGAAAACAGACAATACCAATATGTGCTGAAGGAAGAAGGAGGAGGAGAAGCCAGGAGAGAAGAGTAGCTAAGGAAGACGAGGAGAGGCGGAAGAAGAAAGAAGAAAAAGAAGAAAAGGAGGAGGAAATGAAATACCTGGAGGATCCTAAAAACATGACGAAGATAAGACCAAAGAAAAGGGGAAGGAGAAAATCGGAAATTTCTCCGAATACCTAAGATATAAATCCATTTTTTTTATTTGCCCATCACCATATATATTCTTCTGATTTAGGGAAAATTAAAGGTATTGGAGGGGTTAATGAGGGCTGTATCTAGGCCCTCAAATTCGAAATGTATGTCTTAAGCTGGGTAAAATCGTCTGGTGTGGGAAAGGTAAAAGAAGTAAGATGAAACACTGTGAATTATAGAGGGGTTAAAATTGAAATCGCGAAGGGTTAGAGAAGACATTGGTTTTTGACGAACAGTGTCATGAAACGTCAATGGTTTTAAGAAGAGATCGGTCTGCGTCCCATATTATAGAGTGCATTTCGTAACGACACTGAGACGCGAAACATCTTTACCATATGCTTCAGGAATTATCGCAAAAAATAAATAAATGAATAAATAAAATGGGGGTTCGTTTCCCCTTCCTGACATACGAATACGACTTTTAGAGTGACGATGATGATGATGATGATGATGATGATGATGAACCCGACAAAAAAAAAAAAAAGTAGGGACACATGGAAAAGAGGAACATAAAACACACACACACACACACACACACACACACACACACACACACACACACAAACGCTCCCTTCGAAACACACACCCCTCTACCCCTCCCATACACATAAAAGACAATTGCTGGGTCGATATCCAGAAGAAAAATAATAGAAAACGAAGAAGAAAAAACACCAGATGGAGACAGGAAAATCAACGTTGCATCCATAACCCCCCCAAAAAAAGAAAGAAAAAAGTGACGCCTCTAAGCCTCACCCTACTGGGGCTCCTTAACCCCCTACTAAGTCACTGTAACCCCCTACGTCACTGGGCAGCCGTCACATGGGGATTTTTAGAAGGGTTTGGCGCGTGTACGAGGGATGACAGGTTGCTGGAGAAGGGGGAGGAAAGGGTAGGAAGGGAGAATTGGGAAGAAGGAAGGGGGAGACTCGAGACAGGGGAGAGAGTAGAAATTGACGTGGGGAGAGGGGCAGGGAAAAAGTGATAATGAGAGTGGGGAGAAAAAATACCTGACGGTGGAGCGTAAGGGACTAAGAGGGGGAAAGGAAAAGCTGTGAAAGTGATGGGCAGAGGGAAGGGAGAACAGGGAAATGAGAAAGAGGAAACTGGGAAGTGAAGGGGATAAGAGTGGGGGAGGAAACGGGATGGGGTGAAATTCGAGACAGAGGAACAGACAGAGAGACAGACAGTAGAAAATTGCCTCTGCTTTTGTCACCTCCACCGTCTCGACAGAAAAAAAAAAAAAAGAAAAAAGAGGGGAAGGAGACATCATCAAATTACGGATTTTAAAAGCCAGGGTAGGTCTGAAGGGCCTCTTAAAAACCCATTCGTAGCTCCATCAGTTTCTCGTAACAACCTCTTTCCCTCACGCAGAAGGGGAGCAATATTGGATCCACCACCGAAAGAAAAATCCTTCGGGAGAAAACGATCAATTACTCTCTTCCTCCTCCTTCCCTCCCCTCCATATCCCTTACGCAGTAGGGGAGATTTATTGAAGTTCACCCTAGGAAAAAAGGTAACCCTGAGTAGAAAACGAAGAGAGAGGGGAAAGAGCCATAATTTTGCTGGGAAGGGAAAAATATATGAATAGGGAGACACTTGGGGGCGAATTAATACGAACAGAATGAGGGAAAAGGACACTGATAAGGAAAGGAGAATGATAGGAAACAGGAGTTATAGGGGAAAAGGTAAATGCTACAGTAGTATACGAAGGAAAGTTATATGAACAAGGAGGAAACAAAAGGCAACTTAATAGGATCATAAGGAAAAGAAATGAAGGAAATGAATGGCAGGAGTTGAATTATACGAAGGGAAGACGGAGAAGACAAAGGAAACTCAGTGGTGGAAAAAAGAGTTGCAGAGTAAAGGAGCTACGTATAATGAGAGAGAGAGAGAGAGAGAGAGAGAGAGAGAGAGAGAGAAATCCTGGGCCCTCTCTCACACAAAAAAATTAATAATAATACCTTTACAAGAAAAAAACATGAGAAACGGAAGAAAATGAATAAAATTACTACTCTCCTCAAAATGAAAGCATAGTAAACAAAAAAAAATGAAAGACGAATCCATGACCTCTCTCTCTCTCTCTCTCTCTCTCTAGCCTCGGCTCCCCGGAAGTGTAGAAAGTGGCCATGATATTATGACTCTCTTCACTCCACTACCTTCACGTCCGCAACAACACAACTTTAATGGTGTTTTTATTCTCTCTCTCTCTCTCTCTCTCTCTCTCTCTCTCTCTCTCAGGCAAGATACAGCCAGAGACAAAACGTGTAGTGATTTTCTTTAATATTTCCTCCAAGTCACTTATAACTACTGTATTTATTTTCTGATGAGTTAAAATAATACAGTAATTACAGGTAAATAGTTAAGATTTAAGAATGGAAAATAAATCGCTAAAGAAGATACACTACGACGTTTCCTATGCCACACTAAAATTAATCCCTCTGAGAGCCAAGTAGATCTGAGAGTAAAATACAAAATACAAATAAAAAATAAAAAATACGAAAAATACAAAATAACTACAAAATATAAACGCAAAATAAAAAATACAAATACAAAATCCAAAAAATAAAAATACAAATAAACAATACAAAATAGATACAGAAACAAAATATAGATACAAAATAAATATACAGATACATAACACAGATACAAAATACAACATACAATATGCAAAATACGAAATACAAATACAAAACTAATACAAGACACAAATACAAATACAAAATACAAATAAATAATACAAATACAAATACAAAGTACAAATATAAATACAAAATACATATACAAATAAAATTACAAATTCAAAGTACAGAACATTCATACAAAATACAAACACGAAGTACAAAACAGAAATACAAAATACAAGTACAAAAATACAAAATACAAAAGCCACTCGTGAGACGTGGAATTGTTCTCAGAATTTAACAGTGAAGCCTTAGTGTGATTCTATTATTTCAGCACTCTAGGATTCCTTTACCCTCCTGATTCGTCGTGAAGGAGAGGCTTGGAGGTACTTTCTCTCTCTCTCTCTCTCTCTCTCTCTCTCTCTCTCTCTCTCTCTCTCTCTCTCGTTCGATTCCACCCAAGGGAAATTGGTGAAGTCAGAAAGGGCATCCGGTCCAAAATGCTACGTACGCGAACAAACAAACAAAAAGTGTGAGGGAAAAAACAGCTTAAGTTCTTTATTTCTCGTTCCTGTGTGTGTGTGTGTGTGTGTGTGTGTGTGTGTGTGTGTGTGTGTGTGTGTGTGTGTGTGTGTGTGTGTTTAAACATGTCACAGAAGGAAGAGCCACTGGTCTCGTTAGGAGGGGGAGCTCTTTTCATCACGCTTCAAGGAACGGCAGAAGGCACAACACACTGAAGACTGACTGAGGGAGGGAGGAATGGGCGAGAGAGCAAAGGGAAGCGAGTGAAGTGGCACTGTAACAAATTCTGAGGTGGTGGAAGGAGATGGGAGTGAGTATTCTGAAACCATTTAACATTCTCCTTGTTGAAATAACCCTTACATATTTATTTTAGTGAATGTCAGACAAGTTTATCCAGCTGAGAGGGAGTCATGGTACCTTAACAGATTCAATACAAGCATCAATAACTCTCTCATGGTCGAGCCAACTCTTTTATTCCATTAAATCGCAAAGTGAAATAGAAACTCGCAAATATCTGATACTAATTTTTGAAGTATTTGATGAAAGCGGGATGTATCTGGACTTCCTATATCTTCGTCGTCTGCTTTTCGATGAGGAATGCAGGATGCTCTTACTTAATAACCACAGCCATTCCATAAAAAAAAAAACGTCATAAATCAGGGGTCTGCATTTCACAACACGATTTAACCCCTTCCACACAATGACGTATTTTTTTTTTTAATTAATTAAATCCACCACCAGACAGTTTTATTCAGTTTTATGAGGGATTTACTGATAATGAAAGTGTTAATTAAAGATGTATCTAACTCTTCCAATCCGAAAAATCTCCCGAGGCTAAATGAAAACACCTGGAGTTACGAAGAAATGAGTAAAAAAAAAAAAAATGACATGGAATAAATGAGGTTTAAGTTTAAGCATACGGCCGTAACCAAGAAAGAAATTTTGTGTGTGTGTGTGTGTGTGTGTGTGTGTGTGTGTGTGTGTGTGTGTGTGTGTGTGTGTGTGTGTGTGTGTGTGTGTGTGTGTGTGTGTGTGTGTGTGTGTACGAGCATGGGACAGCCACAAACACAAACACGCCAGTACGTCAAGGAAAACACCCAAACTCTTCCCCAGTAAACTCACAACAGTGTACTTTTATATCCAGGTGCCTA
>NC_136974.1:34308995-34338995 GCF_032717465.1 Coenobita brevimanus
GAAATACTAACTTCAGTCAATGAGTTTTGTTTCAGCCCACTAACCCTCTCATGGTGGGGATAACTCAAGTACTCTATTGCGGCAAAAGTCAGAGGATTAATATTTAGCTAAGAGCAGGTCATATGTTACATACGCCTGAGCTACAGCCGAAGGTGGATACATAATTTCCACCTACATTTGACTAAGGGAGCAGTAAATTTCGTACATCTATATCTGTCTACCCATCTATCTCTCTATCAATCTAGCTATCTATCATAAAATTTAAATCTAACATAAAAGAAGACCAAAGGAAGAGACGAGTCACTTCCGCGCAGAAACTATAATTTTGGATTATAACATAAAACAGAACTAAAAGAAAAAAAATTCTCTTGTCTTACTTGACCACTGACTCGCGCGCGCGCACACGCACACACACACACACACACACACACACACACACACACACACACACACACACACACACACACACATTTTTTTTCCCTTGTCTTATTTAATCTCTCCCTCCCCAACCACTCTCTCTCTCTCTCTCTCTCTCTCTCTCTCTCTCTCTCTCTCTCTCTCTCTCTCTCTCTCTCTCTCTCTCTCACACACACACACACACACATATTCAATAAAGGAAGACGCTCGTTCTCCCTTTGTCCCCGATCAACGATGGGAAACGAGGCTCACATCTCCTCGGCTCAATAGCTCCTTATGTCATGCCCTGGGGCCGGGGGGAGGCAGGCTTGATTACGACGCTAGATCGAGTGTAAGTGGAGAGGGATATCAGAGAGGGAGAGGTGTGTGGAGGGAGGAAAGATAGGCAGACATAAAGGAGATAAAGTACTGTAAAGAGGAAACGAAAAGAATGGAGAGGATGAAAAGTGGTGTTGATTGGAGGCGAAGAGACAAAGGTGTATGTAGAAGCTAAAAGAAGCTGAATTATAGAAGGCCTGATGAGGTGTGTGTGTGTGTGTGTGTGTGTGTGTGTGTGTGTGTGTGTGTGTGTGTGTGTGTGTGTGTGTGTGTGTGTGTGTGTGTGTGTGTGTGTGTGTGTGTGTGTGAGAGAGGGGGGGGATGGAATTAATTGAAGTTTACAAACGCAATGGAGAAAAGTGAAGTCGATGGAAGGGAGAGAAGGTGCAAATATGTGCAAAGGTAAAAGAGATAGGGAGAAAATTATATAAGAAATCTGTTGTGAATAGGTGAATGGGAAGGAAGAGTAGGGATCAAGATTAGTAGAGTAAAAAGAAAATGGAAAAGAGAAGAGACAGAAATTTATGACGATATTAAAACGAGAAATTGAGTTTAGAGTTAAAAAAAAAAAAGTACGTGTATGTGGGAGAGGAACTTAGGGGAAAATGGGACAGAAGAGTAAAATTATAGGAAAAGTGAAGAGGATGGGGAGGAATGGAGACACCGATGTATGGAGATATTAAGATGAAAAATTGAGGCTTGGAAAGGCAGAAAGCTGTGGTGGAGAGAAAATGGGGAGTTGAAAATAGTATGATATAAAAGTTTGGTGAGAGGGAAGGAAAAGGAGACGAGTGATGACGGAAAGAGGGACAGAAAAATGGCCAGATTATAAAAAGAGAAATGGTGGTAACAAGAGAAAGAAGTTGTCAAATTATGAGGAAAAACAAGATTGATTACTAGGTAGAACAGTCAGGGAAATTACATACACACACACACACACACACACACACACACACACACACACACACGCACACACACACACACACACACACACACACACACACACACACACACACAAAGTTCATAAACGTCATCATGGAAGTGTATTTGACGAAAAGGTAGTCAAGAAAATTAATATTACACACACACACACACACACACACACACACACACACACACACACACACACACACACAAAATGTTCATAAATGTCATCATGGAAGTGTATTTGACGAAAAGGCAGTCAAGAAAATTAATATTACACACACACACACACACACACACACACACACACACACATACACACACACACACAAAATGTTCATAAACGTCATCATGGAAGTGTATTTGACGAAAAGGTAATCAAGAAAATTAATATTACACACACACACACACACACACACACACACACACAAAGACACACACAAACACACACACACAAATGCTCAGACACCTAATCCTGGCAATGAATTTGACCGGAAAAAATAGCCAAAAAAAACAAAAAACAATTATAAGCCAGATCACAGAAATAAATCATGAAAATGCCTGTAACTAGCAAAATACAGGATTAAAAAAAATACATAATTGCGAGAAAATTAAAGAACATATCAGTGGGTAAGATAAGAGGAAAAAAAATAACAAGAGTGAAACTGTCAAGAAATGATGACTGAAATGAGTGTGAGCATAATAAAGAAAGAACCTAAGAATGATATGGATCTTAAAACAAGTGATTACACGGGAGAATGAAATATTGAATAGATGATTAGGCAAGAGAGAGAAAGGTTGAAAAGAAAATGCAAGCGAGAAGAAAAGAAGACAAAGGAGAATGAAGAAGAAAAAGTGGAAATGAGATAGAAGGAAAGTGGTTTACCAAAGCTGTAAGAGATTATTGGAAGTAGGAAGGAAGGAGGGAAGGGGAGAGAGGTGAAATGAATAAGATGGTAATGATGATTTAGTAAGAGAGAGAGAGAGAGAGAGAGAGAGAGAGATCAGACAGACAGACAGACAGACAGAAAGAGACAGACAGACAGACAGAGGCAGAGACTGACGACAACAGACCGACTGACAGACAGAAAGAGACAGACAGACAGATAGAGGCAGAGATGGTCGACAACAGACAGACTGACAAAGACAGGTGGACACAAAGAGACAGCCAGGCAGACAGACAAACAGACAGAAGGGGAAATGTGAGAAGAAGAAAAGAAAAAAGAAGAAATCAAGGAAAAGAAGATGAAGATTAAGGACAAAAAATAAGAAAAAGGAGAGAGAGAGAGAGAGAGAGAGAGAGAATCAGAAAAGGAGGGACATCATTAATTACATCAGGGCACAAAAGGAAGTCGAAAAATTGGAAAGGAGGAAGTATGAGGACGGAACAGATGGAAGGAAGGAAGGAAGGGAGAAAGAAAGAAAGGAAGGAAGGAAGGGAGAAAGGATGGAAGGAAGGAAATGCTGCCGTTGAAGAAAAGAAGGAAGAAAAGAAAGAAGGAAGGAAGGAAATGCTGCCGTTGAAGAAAAGAAGGAAGAAAAGAAAGAAGGAAGGAAGGAAGAAAGGAAAGAAAAAAAGGAAAGAAGGATGGAAGGAAGGAAGGACGGTACAAAAGAAAGAAGGAAGAAAAGAAGGAACAGAAGGAAGGAAGGAAGGGAGGGAGGTAGAAAGGAAAGAAGGAACAACAGAAGGAAGGAAAGACGGAAGGAAGGAAGGAAGAAACGAAAGAATGAATGAATGAAGGAAGGAAGAAAGAAAGGAAAGCAGGAAAGAAATGTTGCCAATGAAGGAGGGAAGGAAGGAAAGAAGGAAAGTAAAATGAAGAAAATTACTTATGAATAAATCGAATGAAATTTTAAAACTTCACTACAACTACATCCCTTCTAATAACGATTCTATTAACCCCTAGATCATTTTATTCAACTTAGAAATGACACTTCTAACTATATCTAACCCATCCAGTTCGTAAGCTATTTTCTAAGATTAATAAGAAGGTCAAGAGTTAACAAGAACAAAATATATGTGCTTGGGCAGAAGGGTTAAAATACTCTCGGGCTTCCACTCCTTCTCCTAACCACCTCATTCTCATTCATTCTCTTGCTCAAGTCTCTCATTCCCCCATATGTACCCACGCTTCATTCTTGGCGTCCGTCTCCTTTCAGCTATCTCACTCTAATACACTCTCCTACTCAATCGCTCATTCTCGCTTCATCCTACGAGACTGAACCACCTCAGAGTGACAGAATTTAGTCTATTATTTCGACAGCATCAACCCCTAACTCAACTAAACAATAAAGAAATACGAAGAAACATATTGCATACAAAGAACAGGAGAATATTTATGACATGAAAAAGATAAGAAAGTGAAAAAATAGAAACAACTTAAGAAATATGAAGGAGGAAGAAAAAAGAAAAAATAAGGGGACATTGGACAGAAAGAAAAGATGAAGCAAAATTAAAAGAGATATATAAAAAGTGTTGAAGATAAGGTTAAACAAAAACGAGAGAGAGAGAGAGAGAGAGAGAGAGAGAGAGACGTAAATGAAAGAGCGAGAGACGAGGAGTGATAAATTTAAGGATTACTAAGAAGGTGAATGTCGAGTAAGAGGGGGAGACATGATAAATGGAGGAAGAGGGAGAGGGAAGATTAAATAATGTGAAATGAATATGGAAGAGGAGGACGAGGAGGAAGAGGAAGGAAACACAGGAAGTGAGGAAACAACGAAGAGGAAATGGACAGACAGACAGACAGATGAAGACTAAAAAAAAGACAGACGAAAACCATACACAAGACAGCAACAGAATGAGAAATGCAGGAGGATACGCAAGGCAGAGAAAAAACATAAAATCGGAACAGTAAGTCAGAAATTACTTAGACAGTCATGGCAAAGACGGATATACGACAACCGATAAAACCCTGAACAAAACGAAACCAAAAGAAACCACAGCATTCAACAGGCTTACAGCTACAATTAAATATGTGTGCATCCAGACTCAATCATTTCAAAAAACATTCCATCTGAGTTTCCCGCGCACTGAATATTGCAAATGAATACTTATGAGACACACCCAACCTAATTCTCTTCCCCCTCCCCTCTGTCACAAGCACTCAGTCTATACTAACTTCAAAAGCCACCCCTGGGACTACCAAGCTAAGCCACTTACCAAAACTACATCCACACCAACTACTTTACCAACCAACTCTACAAACATCCCCCCAAAGGCCCCTCCCATTGCAAAGACTAAAGTGCATCAATTACTCCAACTATGTATCTCTTCTATAAACACGACTCCTAGTGTCCCTGTCACTACTACATACACGTCGACTGCTACACACACCACTTACACAAACATCTCAACTAATTCTCTCTTCCCCACGCCACAAGCACCCGATCTATCATCATCATTACCAGTCACTACAACTCCCTCTTCCACAAACAGTTTGCGTTGTCAGGCGGCCAGAGACTAAATCTATCAACATTCGTCCGGACCTCCATGTTCCCTAGCGATGAAGTTATGCCTACACGTGGTGACACTATGCATCTTGCGTGGGGCAAAGCAGCTGCAGCGTCCACCCGGGAGCCAAACCTCCTCATATTTCCCTGCACCTCGCCGTGCGTAAGGATCCTGGTACAACCCTGGTGAGGCGCTGTCTACCACAAGGTTAAGCTACGGCGACAACAACCACAACTATATCAATTACTACATCTAACAACCACAACTATATCAATTACTACATCAAACAACCACAACTGTATCAATTACTACATCTAACAACCACAACTATATCAATTCCCACATCTAACAACCACAACTATATCCATTACTACATCTAATGACCACAACTACATCAATTACTACATCTAACAACCACAACTATATCAATTACTCCATCTAACAACCACAACTATAACACTTACCACATCTAACAACCACAACTACATCAATTACTACATCTAACAACCAATTCTACAAACACTCCACCTAATTTCTTCTTCCCACCTGTCCTATACCGTCATCACAAGCCGCCTTTCCGCCACTCTTAAGCCTCTGGGATTACCTCGCTAAGCCACTAAGCCCCACCTAAACTTAGTCCTAACTTCACACGTCCTGATGAGCAGCGTCTTGACACACACACACACACACACACACACACACACACACACACACACACACACACACACACACACACACACATAACTCGGGAACTGTGTCCTTTATTTTTGTCTACGAACTTTCTTCTCCCTATTTTTAACACCCGCGTTGCGAAGCGGACGGAGTGGTAATGTTTTTAGTCGTGAGGTTGGCTGGCTGGCTTTGTTTGTGTGTGGGTAAACAGGATATCTTATGAACGGCTTCAGCTATCAACATAAAACTTTCAGGGTATCAAGGTATGGCCAAAATCTTGGACGTGTTCGAAAATGGGAACTCGGGGTCAAGGTCAAGGTCACCAAAATGACTGCCAAAGGTCAACTAGTTGATCTTTGGTGACCTTGACCTTTACTCCGAGTGCCCATTTTCTAATTCGTCCGTGATTTTGGCTGATGTTAGTCAGAATAAAGTTAAAGAAAGACGTCCTCGGTCTGAATGAATTAAGTCACTTCTAACTGTTACGGTCTCATATTCTTGGAGAAGAGAGCCAGAGAGAGAGAGAGAGAGAGAGAGAGAGAGAGAGACAGACAGACAGACAGACAGACAGACAGACAGACAGACAGAGACAGACAGACAGACATACAGAGAGAGAGAGAGAGAGAGAGAGAGGGAGGGAGGGAGAGACAGACAGACAGACAGACAGACAGACAGAGACAGACATACAGACAGACAGACAGAGAGTGAGTTTACGATCACCACCTTATGAACGGCTTGATAATGTACGAGTATGCTAACTTCATCACGGACTAATACTATCCTCAGACTATACCCAAGGATATCAGGTGTATTTACTCACCAATACACTTAAAATTGTTGGGTGTATCTCAAGGCCTCTCCACACAAGGCAGCTCAAGTCTAGGAACGCTTGAGAGGGCTGGCCTTGGTGAGGGAATTAGCACTGCGGGTGTTTTTTTCTTTTTCAGTGTTTTAAGTGTGGAGAGAGAGAGAGAGAGAGAGAGAGAGAGAGAGAGAGGGGGGGGGTCTGTGTGTGGCTGACGACAATATGGTTCATCCCATTTCGTAATACTTCGGTAAAAGACATAACAAAATGCAAATACAAGAGATAATTATGTTAATCTCTCACTCCCTCTCCCTCTTCCTCTTACCTTTTAGAGTCACCTCTCTCTCTCTCTCTCTCTCTCTCTCTCTCTCTCTCTCTCTCTCTCTCTCCATCATCATTTTGTTTCATCTCGTACCCACATACAGTTGCACCCCTTCAACACGGTGACGTCTTTATATTTTTTTGTTTTTATTTTATCTATCTATTTATCTATCTATTTATCAATCCATCTATCTATCAGTCTATCTATCAGTCTATCTATCTCTGTCTATCTATATTTTTCTAATATTTCGACTTCTTTTAGATGATTCTCTTGAACTTATGAGAGAGATTTTTTGAGCTGGGGGGGTGAGAAACAGCCTTCATCAACCCATTCAGTGCGAGAGTCTTTCTCTTAAACTGAATAAAATCGTCTGGAAGGAGCAAGAATAAAACACACCAAAAAAATCACATTAGAGAATTAATTTACCTTAAACTCCTTCAGTACGACGATATTTTATGATCTAACTTACTGATGATTTTAAATAGTTTTGGCGAAAAGTGTAGTAGCTAAAAAAAGAATATAAAAAAGATAGAAGGGAAGAAGGAAAGAAAGAAAGAAAGGAAGAGAGAAAACAGAAGAAAAAATAAAGAAAAAAGAACAAAGAAAAAACGACGGAAAGAAAGAAAGAAGGAATGAAAGAAAATAAAGAATGGAAAAAAGAAAATGAGAAAAAAGAAAAGAGAAAAAGAAAAAAGAAAAATCGCCCAAACCTTGCAAGAATAAAATATAATGCAATGCACAGGGAGGAGGGAGGGAGAAGGTTCATCATCTACTCCGACCTAACCACCTGCATGACGTAATTAACTCTGGCAAATGACCGCTATAAACCAGGGCAATTATCCCTTCTGCGTCGGCTACATCCCTTGCTTCCATCCTTCAGCACTGCCACCGGAGCCGTCGGTGGTCTGGTCGGTAGCGCATGCGTCCTCTGACCCGGATTCAGTCCCACTTAAAAGGGTGTGGTTGTGTGTCCTTACATGGGCTCACGAATGTTTGCACCCTATCCTGATTGCCTCTCGCTAAGAAACAGACAATCCAGCAACATAATTTTTCATGTGCATTCCTCGCCCTACGCCTTTTCCTTGGCGATTTATTTTGCTTAGTACACCTTGCTGTCCTATTCTGTGTTATATAAATACTTCTAATAGCACCTTTTCCTAAGCGATTTATTTGGCTTATTACACCTTGCTGTCTTATTCTTTGTTATATAAATCCTGCTAATATCGCCATACTCTGCATAAATAACTTAAATAAAGAAGGATATTTACCACACATATCCAAAAAATAAATCACTGAGGAAGGTGTGTTAGGGAGTTTCTTTTAACCGACCAGAAACAGACCCTAGGCCCATGTGTGAAGCAGTGAGAGGGGGCGGACCACTTCCCCGGGGGCAAAAAAGCGGTGGTCCTCGGGTCTAGGCTCTACGGATCTGTTGCGACTCAGGATCCATATAACAAGGCTGGAACGTGAATTATAGAGCCGCTGGGACATGTCAGGCCTCTGCAACCCGGCCGCTACAAAATATAAAATATTGACAGTAACCTTTAGCGAGACTTTTCTTTTCTTTTTCGTCTTAACCTTGCTACCGCCAGATTATTTTATTTATTTTTTGAAATTCCTGTAACAAAAGGGTTAGAATATCGCCATTATAATTTTCAACGAGAGTATTTATTAGTATTTTCGTTAGACAGCTTCTTCATTTGTCTTGCTACCTTCTTTGCCAGCTCTGTTTAAAGCCAAACTCTCTCTCTCTCTCTCTCTCTCTCTCTCTCTCTCTCTCTCTCTCTCTCTCTCTCTCTCAGGCCAATCTCCACAGACATTCCTTTTCCTTGGCCACATCGTTTCTCTCTCTCACTCGGTTTTATGCCCCCTTCCCTTCTCCCCCCTGCTCTCTCTCTCTCTCTCTCTCTCTCTCTCTTTCTCCCTCTCTTCCTCTCTTTCTCTCTCTCTCTCTCTCTCTCTCTCTCTCTCTCTCTCTCTCTCTCTCTCTCTCTCTCTCAGGCCAATCTCCACATACAACCCTTTTCCTTGGCCACATCTCTCCGCTCTCTCACTTGGCTTTTTGCTTCTTTCCCTTCCCCCCCCTTCTTCTCTCTCTCTCTCATTCTCTCTCTCTCTCTCTCTGGCTTTACGCCTCCTTACCCTCTTTCTTAATCATGTCTTAACACTTCTTCCATCATCATCAACCTTTCCTTCCTTGCGCCGAGGGAATCATAGCAACCGCTTTCATTGCCTCTCTCTCTCTCTCTCTCTCTCTCTCTCTCTCTCTCTCTCTCTCTCTCTCTCTCTCTCTCTATTGTGTCTGTTTATTTCTATCATCTTAGTCTCTCGCCTTCTCCTTCCACAGACTGCCTTGTTTATCCCTATGCAATATTTCTCTTCACTTACTTTCCTCTGTTGGCTAATGTTCCTTTGATATGATGCGTCTGGTAGGACTGCGACTGACGTATCCTAGTGCTGAAGAAGTAGAACAGTAGACAAACTTTCTTCCCTGACTGTAATTGTGATCTCTACCTTAAGTCTCTTCTGGTACTGGAGAGGAAGGCCTTCACGCGATGGTACCCAATAATTATGCGAACACCCTTCCCAGATTCCTCCCTCTCACCCGAAATGAGGCTGGTGGAGTGAGGAAAAAGAGTAACTTCAGCTTGTATTCCATTGGGTTCCCGTCTAGTTGACCCAAAAGTCAAACAAATACTACTACTACTATTAACTACCATCACCGCCACTTGTAGCTCTACATTAACTACTACTACTACTACTACTACTTACAACTACTACCAGCACACCATCACCACCACCACCAATACTACTCCAACGTGCTTCTTATCATCCTTCCGCCTTACCTTCACATCACCCAGCCAATCACTACCCGCGATGTACAGAGGGACGAATAAGCATTAGTCACCTGTATTTCGTCCCCTAATGTCTTCAGGTAATGGACGAATCAGACGCGTTGTAAAGTCTCCCTTATTACCTATCTTGGCTCCTTCAGGAAGTAGTTAGCGGGGACAGGTGTTAGGGCTGTTATCTGTGTGTGTGTGTGTGTGTGTGTGTGTGTGTGTGTTGTCGTTTTTACCATTCTCTTCTCTACTTCTAATTTCTCTCTCTCTCTCTCTCTCTCTCTCTCTCTCTCTCTCTCTCTCTCCTTTTACCTTGATTTCCAGCCACGTCTCTACTTTTTATCCTCTTTCATTTAGTCTCGTCTTTAACCAATTTTCAGCAGTACGACTTTATTTTATTATAAAGTGTACCCAGAACTACCAGACTTTATTTTCTTTACAAGCGAGTGCTCTCTCTCTCTCTCTCTCTCTCTCTCTCTCTCTCTCTCTCTATCTATCTATCTATCTATCTATCTATCTATCTATCGAAATGTCTCTATCTACCTAGACGTTGCATGCACAAAATAATCCCCACACTTTCTGCTCCTCCTCAGTAACGACCCCTGCACATATCACAACACACCACTCTCCCTCATACACTCTCCGACCTTATCTCTCCACCATGTCTCAGTCTTCCTCTCCTCCTCTTTTCACCCGCACCACCACACGCCATCCTCTCTCATAACCCCCTATACCTTATTACTTCACATTGTCCTTATGGTCTTATCCTAAAAGAGGTAAGAGGCTTCGGAGCACTTCTTCGTTACTAGCATAATTCCACATTTGTCACGTCAATTTCCTCACTAATTTCTTGTGTAAAAACTGTCAAAATATTAATACACTGCTGATTTGTAGGTTGCTAAATAAATTGATTAGGAAAATATGTTTGAAATCATCTAAAGTCGAGGAACGTACAGACCTACATCTTCCTCCTCTGCTCTCCTCAACCCCACAACACACCACCTTCCCTCATATACTCTCCCACCTTATCTCGCCACATTGTTCTTGATTCTGCTTTTTCCTTCCAGCCATCCCTCTCTCTCTCTCTCTCTCTCTCTCTCACACACACACACACACACACACACACACACACACACACACATAATCTCACTCTGTAATCCTTGCATGTGGCCGAACCATTAATTCCCATTAGATGGAAACAAGGCTGAGCTATGTCACCTACGATGGATAATGCGTATATGAAGAGATGTCCATGTTTGGCGAGTGCAAGCCGGCAGCTACAATACACACACACACACACATACATACATACATACATAGAGAGTGTTGAGGGATGTGAAAGAGAGGATACATGGTTGGGAAGTAGTTCTGAAGAGAGGAGGTAATGAATGGGAAATGTTTGTGTTTCTGCTGGGGGACGGTTCAGTGCAAATGGATGATGTGGGGTGGAAGATGCAGTATGACAGAAACTTTGATGTGTGTGTGTGTGTGTGTGTGTGTGTGTGTGTGTGTGTGTGTGTGTGTGTGTGTGTGTGTGTGTGTGTGTGTGTGTGTGTGTGTGTGTGTGTGTGTGTGTGAAAACCATACCTACGAAGGCAACATTTCGATAGAGAGAGAATTAGCGATACCTGAATTAACATTTCTCAGGATTCTTTGACTAGATCCAAGCCTGAATAAAATCGTCTGGAGTTTGCTGAAATAAAATTAGAGAGAAAATCCAACTATGACAGAGCAAACTTTTTGTTGTAAGTACGTAGCGTCTCACAAACAGAGTGAAAACATTAAGAGAAAAAATCACGAAGAATTACACAAACTACGCACAACTTCATTACAGAGCGTTAATCAGGAACACTGCCACCACCAAAAGAGCGGCGAGGTGTGTGTGTGTGTGTGTGTGTGTGTGTGTGTGTGTGTGTGTGTGTGTGTGTGTGTGTGTGTGTGTGTGTGTGTGTGTGTGTGTGTGTGTGTGTGTGTGTGTGTGTGTGTGTGTGTGTGTGTGTGTGTGTGTGTGTGTGTGAGTGTGTGTGTGTGTGTGTGTGTGTGTGTGTGTGTGTGTGTGTGTGTGTGTGTGTGTGTGTGTGTGTGTGTGTGTGTGTGTGTGTGTGTGTGTGCGTGGGTGTGTGTTTGGCACAGCAAAAACGAGTAATTATCCCTGAACTCCATTGTGCCTCATTATTCCTGCTCTGCTGCTGCTGCTGCTGCTCTCTCTCTCTCTCTCTCTCTCTCTCTCTCTCTCTCTCTCTCTCTCTCTCTCTTTAGCCCTGCCCTACCTTTCCTCTCAAGGTTACAGTCGCAGAATGTTTACCTACAGGAACCTCCCCAATCTAGCATCCAAAATATGTTCTTCCTAACCTTCCACTAAAGTGCTAGGAATCTGCTCTTTCTAGTCTCCTGTGAATGGGAGGCCATTTTGGCTGCCTCATGACATTACTAATCAACACCACAATCAATGGGGATATAAAGGCAGACGACAGAATATTAAAAAAAGGCCGTAAGAGGTAGCGAGTAAGGCAGGGTAGACTCTGGTAACACTAACTGAGCCGTTCCCGCAACACACGAGACTCGGGAAGCGCTATATGTTGACCACCCTGGACATAAGGCCTGGTGATCCAATGCTTAAAGGTGCCAGCCTAAGTGAGTCATGCGCTACGCGAGGGCTGGAATCGCTAAGAAATTAATGTTGTTGTTTTTTTTCTTTCTTAATGTAACAGTGTATGAACCCAGTCACCTACCTTTCAATTTTTTTAGACTATCCTAACCTAGCCTAGGATTCCTACGCCTCGAAGGGGATACATAAGACGGACTGTAACTTATTCTTTTTTTTTTATTATCTATGGTTGGCAACGAAAGATGGATTTTTATTTGCTTAAGTCTCTTACATAATGGAACAAGCGGAAGACTTTCTAGATGTGGTGGCCGAGTGTTTAGAAAGGTGGTTTGCTGTCTGAAAGCTCGCGATTTCGATCCCAAACTGGAGCATGGAACAGAATGGCTACCGGTATGATGACGGTAAGACAAACGTTACTTACCTTCCAAAGAACCCACCAACATTTCATTACAAAAAGATAACTCTAATACACCAGACCTGAATGAAAGACTCCCAGCCTGTATTTAATGCGGACGGTGGGTATTAGCGCCGACGTGGTGACATGTGAAAGAGTTAGACGCAGGAGGACTGCTGGGCCTCAGAACCAATAATATTTTCTATCAGGGTGGTAAGAATAAGATTCAGAAAACAGAAAAAAAAAATTTGGGCCTCAGTTTTCTGATACATGTTTCCCTCCCGAAGAGATGAACAAAAAAAAAAAAAAAGAAAAAAAGAAAGACAGAACAGAAACAGAAAAACACTACTGAATCTCTATCACATGTCACGAGAGAAAAACCTGAATGCTGGAAGTCATTAATGAAGGTTTTAACGAGCACATTGTCTTTGGCTCTGACGGTGGAAATAAGACACTATTTAATTTGTCAGCAGCGAAGAAAAGAAAGAAAAGACGTGGCTTGAAGTCGAGCGTGAGGGAAATGAAGAGAGGCGGGTAGGAGTCAAATGGAAATGGAAGGAATGGAAATGGAAGGAAATTAGGAAAGGAGACCAAAAGAAAAGGGATGGGAAAATTAATGGGTGGGAGTATCGTTAAAAGGGAAGTACGCGAATGTTACTAAAATGAAAGTGAAGGATTTCGATGACTGGGAGTGAAATGAAAAGTGAAGGAAATGAAAAGGAGGGAAATTAGAAGGGTGGGGACTAAATAATATGGAAACTGAGTGAATGGGCGTCACATGAAAGAAGAATGGACATTAGGTGAACAGAATGTAAAATAAAAAGACTTGTAAATGGAATAAAGTGTGAAGTACATATTTTCTATGGGGTAAAGATCATGATGAAAGAGAAATAATGTGAGAGTCAAAGAGAAGACTTCGAGACAATTATGACTGTGCCGTATGGAAAGAACTGAGGCGAAAACGATGTCTATAAGAAAACTAAAAACATTGAGAGAGCGAAAGAAGATAGAGATAGAAAAGGATGAATATAATTACACATAAATAAAAGAAAAAATGGAAATAACTTAGCATGAACTGGTGATTAACTAGATGTAAATAAAAATAATCATGCAGAGAAGGTCGTAAAAATTATCAGGCAAAGAAGAATAAAGATGTTGGAAATGGTCAAAAGAAATAGAAAAAAAAGAAAAAAGGTAATCAATGGAGGTGATGAATGGTGAAGCTAATAAAGTTAATGAGGAAAACACACACACACACATACACACAAATCAAGTTCCACTCAGCCAGAAACAACGGCCAGACAAACAATACTTTTTTTTCTTTTCACTGAGCCATTTTCCTTTCCAACGAATCACTGGATTTCACACAAAAACAAACAGGATTCTTAGCTCTAATTCTCATCTTTCTCCCTCCTCCCTCTGTTTCTATCTATCCATCCATCCATCAATCTATCTATTTATCTGTTTATCTATCTGTCTATCTATCTATCTATCTGTCCATCCGTCAATCTATCTGTCTATCATTCTACCTATCTATCTATCAATTATTATATTGCTCAGCGTCAAATCTGAGAATAGATCAAAACAAAAGTAAAACAACACCACATATATAAAAAAGAAGAAACTGGGAAAAAGAGAAGATACCCAAGAAACAGAAAAAAATAAAAAAAATAACAGTAACAATAACAAGAAAAAGACAAAAGAAAAACATCAGAAAAAGCAAAGGAAAAACAAGTAAGGTACATTCAATGGCACTTAAAATTCAGATGTATATTATACTGATAGGGGAGTGGCAGCCAATAATTCTTTTCCACTTATTTGATGCTTAGAACTAGAAAAAAGAAATATTGCAACTTTTCCAGCTTACCTCAATATTTATAGGTTAATTTTGCAAGATCTACTATTAGGGTTAGAGAGAGGTTTGAGACAGTGTAAAGGAACTATTGGCCGTAAATGAATAATTCATTAACACTCACTCGGTCCAGGTGGCAGCCGCAGGTGGAGACAGACTGATCCACTGAAAGAAAAGAAAAATGGATTAAACGCATATTTTTACTGTTTTGTGCCATTCATTGACTTCTGCATCTATTATTATTATTATTATTATTATTATTATTATTATTACTACTACTACTACTATTATTATTATCATCATCATTATCATTATTATCAAACCCTACGTCAAATTAATAGTTGTTCCTATAGATATCTACAGAGAAACGCGTAGATTATATCATGAATTTAGTTAGTTTTATGTGCTTCAACTTTTTCGCCACTATCAAATTTCACTTTGTCTACCATTGCTGCCACTGAGAATGCAAAATGATGTACATGTAAAGACTGTAAGCATTGCCAATATATTTTTCATGATCCATTTCAATTACCTTACATATCATTACCATATTTTCACTTTCCCATGCGGTAAAAGGTGAAGCTTGTAGAGGTAATAATCATGCAGTACTTTCAACCAAACATTCTCAGGTATACAAAGCTCTCTCTTGGGTGAATATAATCGTATGGAGTCAGCCAGAGTACAATGTCAGATATGTCCCGACCGTAACAGAATTAATGGTAACAATATTAACACTCGGGCGAAAAAAAAAAAATAAAAATAAAACACGCGTATATACGTATAGATAGATTGTGACAGAGAGAGAGAGACAGAGAGAGAGAGAGAGAGAGAGAGAGAAACACTCGTCTAAATAATGATGATGGTGATGGAGAAAGAGAGAGAGACACACACAGAAAGGCCACGACAGAGAGGGTGACAAACCAAGGTAATACTACTGGGAAATTGTGTTTGTTAGCGGCGACACTGGCTGGCGAGAGAGAGAGAGAGAGAGAGAGAGAGAGAGGAGGCGAAAGAAGCAAAAGGAACTCCGAGAGAGAAACAGAGGAGAGAAAAAGTGATAAAAAGTTGCTGGTCAAGGAAGAGTTGTTGTTGTTGTTGTTGTTGTTGTTGGTGGTGGTGGTGGTGGTGATGGTGGAGGTGGTGTCGGTGTTGTTGTTGTTGCTATTGTTGCCCCAAGTATACCTGCAACATGATCCCGGTGGACTGCAGGCTCAAGTTTCCTCTCTCCTACAGTCCACCATCCTACTCCAAGGGAAACAGGGAAATTATATCTGTGCCACCACCTGAAGGCGTCCCTCTCCAACACCAGGAAAGAACAGGACAAGGAAGTGGAAAGAAAAATTGTAGGAAAGAAGACAAGGAAGAGAGAGAGAAACTGGGGGTAAAAACGTAGGAAAGAAGAGACAACACTAGAAAAAATGGAAATAAACCCAGATAAAAAAGGAAGGAGAAATGGAAGGAAGGAAGGAAAAGAAAGGAAAACTGATGGCAGGGAAAACAGGAGAAGGTGTAGTAAGCAGAGGGAGACGTCAAGAGAAATTAAAAGAGTAAAGAAGAGAGAGATGTCAAGAAATCAGAAAGACCAAAGAGGAAGAAGAGAGAAGGAATTGAAGAAGAGAAAAAGAAAAGAAGGAATCAGAAAGAGAAAGTGCAGAGGAAGGACGAATATTAAAGGAAGGGAAGAAAATATAACAGTACAAAAAAAAAGAAAAAAAGCATGAAGATGAAAAGTACAAGGAAAAGAAGAACTGGTGAGAAGGAACAAAAGGAAGGCAGAGAAAGACAGAAATTAACTTACAAGAAAGCGAAGGAAAAGAGGGAAAGTCACATGAAATAATGAGAAAAATCTAGAGGATGGAAGAGGAAGAGAAGAATAAAGGGAGGGAGAAACGATGAAAAGGAAGACAATGACAGAGAAAGAGCCAGAGAAGAATGCAGCGAAAGAAGAAAATAAATGAGGAGAAGAGTATAGAAGAGAAGAAAAAATTATGAGAATGAATAAGAGACAGAGGAGAAGAAAGTAGGGAGAAGGGAAAAGGACATGAAAGGCACAAGGAAGAAAAGAAATGATGGTACGAATAAAAGAGTAAAATAAAATAACAAATCATTCCCACCATATCAAACTGAACAATGAGTGACAAACTAAAGATCCATGATTACAGAAACAAGCTACTGAGTACAACGTTTCATAATATTACATCCAAATTCTCAAAACACACACACACACACACACACACAAGACGTAAAACCCGCCACTAATTGGAGGCTGTAAGGGTAAAAACAGCTCAGGTCATCATTACCGCAGATTACTACGTGGCCTGGGTAACAGAAAATGAGTTGCTTCTGTCTGTCTATCTCTCTATCTACCTATCTATGTATCTATTGACCTGCCTACTTACCTATCTGCTTGTCTGTCTCTCTGTCTATCTATCGGCCTATTTATCTATATTCTATCTATCTGTCTGTCTATCTATCTAACCCCCTACGTACCTGCCTACCTGCCGGGCTATACATCTGTCTGTCTTTAGATCCATTATGTCCACACACACACACACACACACACACACACACACACACACACACACACACACACACACACATCCAATTTTAGGGCCGCCTATGCTATGGCAGTGGACATCTTTTTTATGGCTACTTATGGTATTATTTGCGTCTGATATGAGCCTCTAGGTTTCATTGATCCACCTGCTTTGGAATGGGGGTGCACAATTTTGCTAAGCTTGTTTACATTATATCCTAGTTACGAAAATGGGAATAAATTTATACTGGAGGAAATTTCCCGTAATTATGAGGTTAATTAGCCCTTTGGAGCCACGAAAATACCTCAATCAATCAATCCTGTGTAGGTCAGTACGTCATTAAGATATTTTTTCAGCAAACTACCTGGCGATTATTCACCAAAGGAAGACCATTGCCCAATAAATGTTATAAAACTGGATTTTTACGTATAGTACCATTATCTTCTTCCTGGCGTAGCAAAATCCCTCAACAGGTGTATTTCCAATCCCACAAACACTTACTCATACGAAAATCCAGTCATTAATCTCGCCTGCCACGAACACCCAGGAAGAAAGTTGGGCCGAATTAATGAAGGTGGAACAGACGCAGCACTGTATATCTTTCTTGTGGTCGGGGGACGGTGTTTGCGGAAGGAGGGTGCTTTTAACATCGTCAACATCAACAACATCGACATTATCATCATCATTATCGGCATTGTGTGTGTGTGTGTGTGTGTGTGTGTGTGTGTGTGTGTGTGTGTGTGTGTGTGTGTGTGTGTGTGTGTGTGTGTGTGTGTGTGTGTGTGTGTGTGTGTGTGTGTGTGTGTGTGTGTGTGTGTGTGTGTGTGTGTGTGTGTGTGTGTGTGTGTGTGTGTGTGTGTGTGTGTGTGTGTGTGTGTGTGTGTGCAGGGGATGCCACGATTCTTTTAACATCGCCATCAACACAACCAAAATAAAACGACAAACAGTAACGTCGACATAAATATCATCATCAACATCAAAATCATCGTCATTATCATCCTCATCAACAGCAGAAAGTTCATCCAGACCGTATTTTCTAGGCCAGTTGTAATTAGTAAGATTTTTCTCAAGGGAACAAAATTTTCTAGCGTTTACCTGGAATAATCACGTAACATAACCAGTCAGAGGAGGAGGTCAACGCACTCTCTTCGTGTTGGCATAGAACGCTTACGAAATTTAAAATGAAGAGGAAGTGAATGTGGTGGGGAAAATAATGCAAAAATAATTTGAGTCTTAGATCCAAGGGTTATTTTGGTTTTGTTTCTCACATAATCCTACTTAGGGGCTCTGGACTGGTCATTCTAGTCTTAAATGTCTGAACTGAGTAGCCTAGCCTCGGGTTCCTACGCTTCCGATGGGGACAATAATGATGAGGCAACAAATTTAAGATGAGTAATATGGCCGACTGAAGTGAATGGAGGATGACAGGATAAGCGCGCGTTAATTCTTTTTTTTTTCCTCAACTGACCGAGATCCCTTACCTTTTTCAGCTTAGTGTAGTCGGACTGGAGGGTCGATTTTGACTAGTTACCAAGGAGAGTCATAACTAAAGGTGGACGAATTTCATGCACCCAAGGCTGGGGTTTAATTTGCAAGATTGGCACAGTTTCTTCGGGTATAAACAAACCGACTATTAGAGAGTATGAGTGTGTAGTGCCTGGGAGATGAGGTAAACCGAGAGCCACGTAGACGGGGAATGAGGTGAAGTATATATCCTGATGGAGCGGCGTAGGGAGGGAGGGAGAGGTTCCTGTGTGAAGAAAGAAAGAGCTGGAGATCCCGTATCGAAGCTTCCCATGACTGGATACTGCTTCAGACACTGGACAGTTTCAGACAGATTAAAGGTAAACAGACAGATAGACAGGTAGACAGTTGCCGAGAGAAAGGAAGAAATATATATGATGACTACAGAAGGAATGTTAAGTACCGAGAAAACTGTATATATTTTGGCAATTTTCTTGCCGCGGGATTTCCAAGGTCGGGAAAAAAATCATCTTGGTAGAGCCTTAAAAAAAAAAAAAAAAAAAAAAAAAAAAAAAAACTAGAGTTCCAAGTCGCAGTTCCAAGGCTCAAGCCCTCCTTTCAGTGTGTTGTGAAAAAATTATGTCAGGGGGAACGAAATAATTAACAGAATTTTTTAATGTCTCAAAAGAAGGAGGAGGAAAAATAGAAATGCGAGGACAAAAGACATAATGGAAGCAAGGGAGCAAAACAAGGACACATACCACGAACTAGACGTGTCAGCGAGGAAGGACGAAGAGAGGAAGATTTAACGAGGTGTTGACAGGACAGATATAAAACAAGAGGAAGGACATAGCAGGAAGAACGGAAAGGTGGAAGGGAAAAACAGAGTGACAAAAACATAGTAAAATAGTCAGCGCAGAAGAACGTGAGGGGTAATAATAAATGAGATTAGGACAGGAAGTGATATTATGAGAAAATTATTAAACGAGAGTAAGTAGGTCACAGGAAAATACAGATGGTGATGAAGGAACAGAATGAGAAAAAAATACACAGACGCAACAGAGGAATCAGTAAACGAAGGAAGCCAGCGTTAGGGAGAGGAAGACAGGACACAAATACAAGAGGACACAAGAGAAATACTACCATAATACTTCACTGTCATTAGCGCTGCCCTCTTCCCCAGTTAAAAATGGGGGTAAGGCTGGATCCAAGGCGAGAGAAACGGTAAAATGATAGAACTGTCGACATAATGGTCTGTGAAATGAGCCACAGAATCACCTACACATTATCGCAGCTCCAGATTCCTCGCTACACCTTACAAAAACAACAAGGTAGATAAAACTGCAAGATTATGTTTTTTAAAAATGACTTAAAGAACGCACAAGAATATACAACAGCAAACAGATCAAAGCCGCAAAACGAAAAACTAAATTGTTATCTTCGCTCCATGCTCATTTGAAACGTGAACCCGGTGCACTGCAGGCTTACATATCCTTTTTTCTGCAGTTCACCATTTTCCTTTCGGGAGACTGGGAAGTAGTTGAGGGATGTTTGTATAACCAGGAAGTTGAGTTGACCGGGTTTATGGGTGCCACCACATGAAGGCGTCCCTCTCCAACACCCAAAGCTCGATAAACAAGCCAATTAACCCACGGAAATAACCCCAAAAAGGTGTGTGTGTCAAAATCTGAGGAGGATAATATCGAAAATATACACAGGAAAAAAGGTGAGCCATTATCGAGTGCCTAACTAGAGCATAACGAAGGTAATTACCGGAACAACAGGCAGCTCATTATTTCTGTTGATATTTTCTCTCTTATCTGGTTTTGTTATTTCTCTCTCTCTCTCTCTCTCTCTCTCTCTCTCTCTCTCGTCTACAATTTCGCTCCTTTAGCTTAAACAGTATGGCCCTCAGTCCCCTTCCACCACCACCAGTCCCCACTAGGCCTCTGTCAGCCCGGTTTCATCTGACGGAACTAGGCAACTCCCACACTTTGAATACTATGTCGTGGTTGCATTAAATTCGATGAGCCTTTTCTATGAGATAGGAACGAGTCTCCTTGGTTGCTAGACAAATCGATCCTCCAGCCTAACAACACTTTATCATCAACTTACCTAAAAGGGGTTAGGGATTTTTTTTTTTCTGGTTAGAGTAATAGTAATAGTAGTAGCAGCAGGAGTAGTAGTTGTAGTAGTAGTAGTAGTAGTAGTAGTAGCAGCAGCGGTAGTTGTGCACCAAGGTCATCTAAAATGCGAACCCAGTGGACTGCAGGTTTATGTTATCCTCCTGCAGTTTTCCATCCTCCATTTGAGGGACAGAGAAGGAATTAAAGGATGCCTGCATAACCGGACAGCTCCCTAGCCCAGTTACATCAGTGCCACCACGAGAAGGCATCCCTTTCTAGCACCCAGGTTCAAGTAAGCTCAAAAAATATCTCAAAGCTTCTCATCTCCACTAATCCTTCAAAACCTTTCCGTACTAACCAGTGTCTCCAAGCTCCTTATCTCCACCAATCCTTCGAATCCTTCCTGTACTCACTAATGTCTCCAAGCTTCTCATCTCCACTAATCCCTCAAATCCTTCCCGTACTCACTAATGTCTCCAAGCTTCTCATCTCCACCAATCTTCCGAAGCCTTCCCGTAATCACTTCCTCAGCCAAACAGTTCACTCAGGGTGTTCTCACTTTCATCGTGCCAAAATTCATCTCCACTTCCCTCCGCCAATTACTTCCCCGGCGTATAGAGAAGGCGTAGAGGTTTGTGTTTCCTGATTGCCTGTGAAGCAATACTGATGAGGCCAATTATCCTGTTTGCTTCGTTGGCGCACTTTCCCTGTTTATTCGAGCGAACTTTCAGTGAATTTATCCCACTTGGAGGATTATTTTTTATCATTAACATCTGAGACGATTTTGTTCGGCCTCAGGTACACACACACACACACACACACACACACACACACACACACACACACACACACATAAATCAAAATTTCCCACAGCTCTCATCTCTTTAATCTTCCCATCATTTTCTGTGAATTTACAATATTACTGTACGCCACGATGACAGTTTGGACAAATAATGAGAAGCACCTTGATGGTGATGGATTTATATGCTGTCTCCATTAGCCCCTACCAGTACCCCCGAAGGATTTTATACAGCACAGGAGGGACCCATCCCCCTAACAGTGAAAGGGTTAAATAAGAGAGAAGAACAACGCTTCTCCTGTTGACTGTACAAGCGAGGCCGGGGTTCCGTGTTTGCACTGTGAATTATAACCGTTCGTCTCAGGGAACTGTTACTGAAGCCTGCAACAACGAAGGTTCCGGGAAAATGGGTTTGCGGGAAAGAGACAGGGAGGTTTAGGAGGCTCCCTAGCACCTCGAGAGAGAGAGAGAGAGAGAGAGAGAGAGAGATCCCCCTTCCTCTCTCAATTTTTCTTTCTCTCATCTCTTCATTGTCCTTCCTTCCTATGATTCTCTTTTTTTCATTTTCCTACTCCTCCTCTGTCTTTCCTTTTGTTTCACCTCTCTCCGTTTTCCTATCCCTCCATCCCTTCCCCTATTCCTTTCTCCCTCTCATTCCCCCCCCCTCTCTCTCTTTCTCTCTCTCTCTCTCTCTCTCTCTCTCTCTCTCTCTCTCTCTCTCTCTACTGTAGCCCATTAAAAAATATACCTACCCAAACCAGTCGTGCAAAATCTCCCACATAAATATATATAAATACAATAATCCATTTAATATAATGTTAGCTTTCGGGTCTGACAGAATAATTGTACAAAAAATGTAGATCCGTAACACACGACCACTAAACGGGATTAGGAGAGAAAAATTAACGTTGTGAATAATGATGGGATTAGGATTGGCTGGTTTGCGGATTAAGGCAGTGTGTGTGTGTGTGTGTGTGTGTGTGTGTGTGTGTGTGTGTGTGTGTGTGTGTGTGTGTGTGTGTGTGACAGACAGAGACAGACAGACAGACAGACAGACAGACAGACGGACGGACGGACAGACGGACAGACAGACGGACAGACAGACAGACAGACAGATACAAATACAAAGTTTATAACACACATGCAACGATAATTTTCAGACTTATTACAACAAGACCTATTTTGAATCATCCAGCCTTCACCGTATTCTGAATTATTTAAAACCTTCACATGACGCCAATCTGAACACCAGTAATCATTAAAAATATGCACGCTGGTGGAAACTCAGGTATTTTCTTCATTCTGACAATTTTCCCTTCACTTCGGAACCCTAGTTTTTACCTCAGCCAGTGGAGTTGGAGGGAGTTATGTATTCGCCCATGTCTGTCTGTTTGTTTATTTGTTTGACCAATAGATATTTGAAGAAGTTATAGAAGGATTTTAGTGACATTTTGTGGATATGCAGATCATGGGCCAAGGAAGAGTTGACTAAATTTTTGTGATGATCTGAGTTGTCTGGTACAGACGATAAAGGAGGAATGCTCTCTCTCTGAGTGCTGTATACGGGTCTATTTTTGCTGCCGCCTGATAAGCATTATTCTTGGACTGATCGCTGGTAGTGATGGAAAAATATTAAAGCCCTTCACTTCCATGACGTTCTCTTTTATTCTTCTTTCGATGTAAAAATATTCAAGCCATTCACTTCTATGACGTTTTCTTATATTCTTCTTATTTCCAGACGATCATATTATATTAGTTTTGGGGAAGGTGTTTAAAACCTGAGCCACAATAAACCCTTTCAGTATTTTACCATCTACCTTTTAAGGGGTGTAGAGGGAACCGAGGGACGTTTGCACAACCAGTCAACAGAACAGCCTGGTCTGTGCCACCACGTGAAGGCGTCCCTCTCCAGCACCAAAAGCAAGGACTGAAAAAAAAAAATCACATTATAATGGTGAATTTTCGCGAACTGAACACAATAAAGTCCTAGATAAAACGCCAGTACTAGGAACAAGAGAACAGACTATGAGCCTCATATTGGGTGACTGTGTTGGCAAGGGCGGATGTCTGTCCACTGTGGGGTTATATTTAAAAAGGTTAATGAATCAAAGTCCTCAATCCCTTTCCACACTTGCCACACACGCATGCCCGCACTAATACGTTTGCACACACACACACACACACACACACACACACACACACACACTCACCCCCCTCCACAAACACGCTCTCAAACCAAACGTATTAACATCTTTCTAAACCCTGCAACTAAATATTCTTCCCAACCGGAATAAATCGCCTCTTGGTAGCTATATAGGCAATCGCTCTGAACGGCTTAATCCACGTGTGTGTCAGGAAATGGTTGCAAGTTGTAGAGAGCGGATCATCCATCACCGGGAGAGGTAAACAAGATGGATGGGGCCCCTTGCTTCCTATCCCTCCCTCATTATTTATGCCATCGCGCTCCTACCAGCATACTTCTACTGCGGTCTCTGGAAATATTTTTCTTCTTTTGACCTTATGCTGTGTATTATTGTTTATTTCTATTTTACTATTCTATCTCCATGATGCATAGTGACCTAGCATTTGCCGTCTTTGTCATATGCAGCAATGTTAAAACTCAATGAAAAGGGTGCGAAAAGAATATTTATATGTGGGAAAATATGTCAGAAGGCCCGATTGAGAGGAGCTGTGCAAGTGGTGTGGCTGAGGACCGTGGTAGAAAGCTGTGCAGGAGTACGGGTTGGTGGGGTGACTCCATAAATTATCGTGTAAGAAATGTCTATGCCTAGAATCGAAGGAGAGGAAAACAGACTGCCTGGTGAGCGCTGGAAAGGACGTTTTGGGGATGAGAGTGGATGTGTGGATGAAATAATTATCGCAAGCAAGCAGATCGTGAAGACAGTATGTGAGAAGGGCTACTAGATACTCTCCTTGTGGCATTTATGAAGTGGGAGTGATCGTGGGAAGTTTTACGCATGTCGTGGATGAAAAGCTCTTGAATATTGTTAAGAATTTTTATGATGGTAGTACAGGATGCGTGAAAGTAGATGGATGTCTGAATGAGTGCGTCAATTATCTGCCTCCCTAACTACCCACAGTACAAACTACCTACCTGTGTACTCACCTGCTAACACACGTACCTGTCTACCTGTCTATCTACTTACCCACTTACACTTACATAACTACCTATCTACCATTCTACTTACCTACTTACATACAAAGCAACCTACTTATCTACCCACCTATTTACATGACTACACATCTACCTACATATTTACCCACATAACTACCTATCTACCTGCATATTTATCTACCTAATTACTACTTCTTTCCTCTTTATCTTTTCTCCTGTTTTCTTCCTTCAGCCTCGGTCTCTTTTACTTTCAGCCTTTTCTCTCCACTTCATTCTCTTCGCTTCGTTCAGCCACCTATACTCATCTTTTCTCTTTCCTCATTCTTGGCTTCTCCATTCCCCTTCCTCCTCCTCCTCACCCTCCTTCTCCTCCTCACCCTCCTCCTCCTCCTCCTCATTTCTCTCCTCCTCTCTTCCTTCTCCTCCTCCTCATTATTCTCCTCCTCTCTTCCTCCTCCTCCCTGTCTTCATCTCGCCTGCAGCTATCGCATTAAAACTCAAACGTTCCGACCTGTAAGCGAAGCAAGCAGAGGAGGAAGAGAGAGATAGGAGGGAGAGGAGGGATGGGAGGAGGTAAGAGGGAGAGAGGAGGAAGCGAGAGAGGAGGGATGGAGAGGAGGGAGAGAAAGGAGGGAGAATAGAGCCAGAAGGGGAAATGAGTGAAGGCAGAGTATGTTGAGGCAGGGATAGGTTGGGTTAGACTGGGGAAACTGAGGCAGAATTAAACAGGATAGGGGAGGGATGACAGGGATGGGGAAGGAAGAAGCAGGGTAGGTAAGGATAGGATAGGGCGACTTGAGACAGGATGGGGACGGGAAGGGAGAAACAGGGTTAACATGGAAGTGGGAGGATTGGGAAAGTCTGGGTTAGGTGGGGGTTGGGGTGAACTGAGGAAGTGTGTGTGTGTGTGTGTGTGTGTGTGTGTGTGTGTGTGTGTGTGTGTGTGTGTGTGTGTGTGTGTGTGTGTGTGTGTGTGTGTGTGTGTGTGTGTGTGTGTGTGTGTGTGTGTGTGTGTGTGTGTGTGTGTGTGTGTGTGTGTGTGTGTGTGTGTGTGTGTGTGTGTGTGTGTGTGTGTGTGTGTGTGTGTGTGTGTGTGTGTGTGTGTGTGTGTGTGTGTGTGTGTGTGTGTGTGTGTGTGTGTGTGTGTAAAGAAACAGGGTTAAGAAGAAAGAAAAAAGATGAGAAAGTGAGAGAGTAAATTGGGAGAGAATGAAGGAACAAGGGTAGTAGGAGACAAGCTGGAAGGAAAAGGTCCGGGAAAGCGAAAGGAAAGGAAGGGAAGGTCGGAGTAGATAGGGTAAAGAAAGGAAGAGAAAAAACTGTGAAGGAAGGGACATGATTAGGTAGTGTGAGGAAGGATAGGAGGATTGTGCAAGGAAAGAACAAGGACTGGGAAGGGAGATGGAATGGGAAGGCAGGTTGGGACAGAAAGGGAAAGGCAAGGCAGAACAAGGCTATGAGTGGGTAGGCAGGACAGGGAAGGGATAGAACGTGTTAGCCAAGAAGGAAGAAATGCTAAGGAGACGGAGAGGGGTAAGTGGGAACGGGTGAAGACGGGAAAGGGGTAGACAGGCTAGGGAAGGGCGGAATCAAAGGAAGGTAAGAGAAGTTGAAGAAAGGGAGATGGCACGGGGTGGAAACGGGGAAGGATAGACGGGATTGGCAAATGAGGAAGAAGAGCAGGAAACGTGGGACAAAGGATGTGGAACAGAGTGATGAAGAGAGTGATTGCCTCTTGACTTACTCCCTCCCCCTCACCCCTCCCCACAGTTTACCTCTCTCTCTCTCTCTCTCTCTCTCTCTCTCTCTCTCTCTCTCTCTCTCCTGTTTACCTATGCTGGGCCCTCGAAGTTTAAGTGCAGTTTAGCGGGGCTGTGAGGTATGTTGATATTGGCATCTATGCATTTTTCTGGCCTTGTTTGTTTGTGTGTGTGTGTGTGTGTGTGTATGTGTGTGTGAGACTGAAAGAGAGAGAGAGAGAGAGAGAGAGAGAGAGGAAAGATTTGCTGTTACTGGATCTGTCTGCATAAACTGATGCACTTACATATGCTAACTGAATAATTACCTAGCATATATTCAGTACTGACGGTGGCTTTTAGCGCTGAAGTGGTGACATATGAAGATGTGAGGCACGTAGGGGGGCTGCTGGGCCTCAGGATATGAGTTGCCAAGTCAATACCCAGAGTCTGACACATTAAAGACAAACTTTTCACTAATTCACACCAGCATTATTACGCAGTACCTTTTACACACTTTCATAATCCTCAGTCCCAAACTATATCAATACTTACCCACCTAAAACCACACAGCCACTCTAGTTCGTGTCACTTTTACACTGCACGGTACCATATCCACACTTATGCACACTTACACTTTCACACCTGTACTTACATACGTCCACACGCACACACACACACACACACACACACACACACACATTTACACTCCCCAATCCCACACTCACAGTTAAATTAATCCGCTCTAACAATTACAATATAGTCTCGCATAGCCACTGATTAAAGTCACAAAAATCCTTCCGCAGTTCTAATAAAGACTTCATATAATTAGGTGGAGTTCCTTTCATTTTCTCTTTTATTGCGTCTACTCTTTTTTCTTTTTAATTTCTTCTTTTGATTTTTCTTATTTGACTGGGAGCTTCAAAGACTTGTTTTTTTCCAGCCTTATATAAGTGTGTGTGTGTGTGTGTGTGTGTGTGTGTGTGTGTGTGTGTGTGTGTGAGAGAGAGAGAGAGAGAGAGAGAGAGAGAGAGAGAGAGAGAGAGAGATTAGACTTAGGCAAAGACCACTGACAGTTATTTCCATTTTACTACTACGGTAACTCTCTCAAAGTCGGGGCAACTCTAGTACTCCTACAACAAACGCAAGACGATTTTATTCACCTGAAAGCCAGTCATGGGAACATGAGCTCTAACACTGTTACTTTTTGCCCCTCTCATTGTTGGGGCAGCTCTTTTATTCTATTCTGTTCTAGCTAAGTCCAGACGATGTTTTATTTGTTATTTTTTTTTTTAGCTATGAGTCTTCTGGGCCTGGAAGTGTTTTTTTTTTTTTTTTTTTTTTTTTCAAGCCGTTACAAAAGACCACTGTCGATTTTTTTTTATAAGATACGATAGTTCTTTCACTTTAACTTGGCCCAGATATTCGTCCTTTTGTAGCCAATTTCACGTAGCTCAATGGCAGAAGATAATACCACTGCCCTACTTCCTGTTTCACATTACTTCTTCGTGATTAGCATTATAGTCTAGTGTTACTCTATTGTTACAGCTCAATATTCATGACGGCGAGATGGCAATTCTTCGCCAAGTTAGAGTAACAGGCAAAAGAACCAGCTGTGGGAGAAATTTTATAAATCTCTTAAGCCAGTCAGAATATTATCTACAACCGTAATTTTAACCTACAACTACAGTCTTAATCTATAACTACAATCTTAACCTACAACTGCAGTCTTAACCTACAACTGCAATCTTAACCTACAGCTACAAAATTAACCTACAACTACAGTCTTAGTCTACAGCTACAGTCTTAACCTACAACTATAATCTTAACCTACAACTACAATCTTAATCTACAACTACAGTCATAACCTACACCTACAGTCTTAATCTACAAGTACAATCTTGACCTACAGCTGCAATCTTCACCTATTAACCAACCCCTTTTTCCCAGCATCAGAATCGTAGGGGTCCCTGGCTAGGCTCCTCAGTCCCGACATTTGAGGCAAGAGTGACTTGCTTTACATGTCCCTAGGAGGCTTTATGTGAGCAATAAGCCCTAACCAACCCTTGAACGTAAATTTTCATGGGCCCCACTAAACCATCATTCAATATTTTGTTATACAGTTCTCACAGAGAACAGCAAATGATTTCCTGTGTTAAGGGCACCCATTTAACTTGTCACCTGAAGGTAGTACTGTCTCGAATGAATGGATGGTGGGCTCCCCTACTGAACACTACAATTGAAATATTAAATGTTGCTGAGGAAGAGGGGTTACGACATCTCCTGGGTCACCAAAACTGTCATTGGTAAAAAAAAAAAAAAAAATCGCTAAGGAAGAAATGTTACATCTCCCAATCTAACAGTTTGACTCACATCTGTAAGAGATAAAATGAACTGATACAGAAGAGGTGCTACGATTTCTCCCAAGTCACCACAACGTAACAGGTAAAAAAAATCGCAGAATGATTGGTGTTACGCTGTGTCCGAAGCCAAAGATAGCATGAGCCGCATTACACAGAATAAATCCCTGAGGTATAGGTGCTGTAACATGCTGACCAGCTAAAGTATTGCCGATATCTCCCAAGACAACCAAAACATACATCGTAAAACTCAGAATAAATCGCCGAGTGACAAGTACTACGACATCCGCGCCAGCTAGGAGTATGGCCCCACAATACCATTACTGCATTCGTAATATCAGAGTCGCTGCAGAAGGCCGTGAGCCGGGAAGCGTCTCACATTTACCCCGGCCTAAACTGGTCTTGGTCCCCTGGAGAAATTCGCCGGGATGGACTGAAGACTCGAGAACTGAAATAGCTGCGTGAAAGTGAATTGAAAGTCACACGCCGCATTTGCTAGTGTGTGGCTGTGTGTGTTGGGGAGGGGGAGTGGAGGTGTGGCTGTGTGTGGGGGGGAAGGGGAGTGAAGGTGAGGGTGTAGTGAAAGGGAAGGGGATGGTAGGATGGTGGGGGTGGGGGTGAAGAGAGGAAAAAATGAGGAAATTGTCATCTTTACTCATAGCTAATCGCCAAATGTGAATCAAAGTTACTCCAGGCATTGGCTAGTGACTGTGTGACTGTGGGTGTGGGTGTGGGGAAGGGAAGAATGACACCGTGACTGGAAAAGTGAGTAGGCGAACATTTATCCTTACCCACAGCTAACTCTCATGGCGGGGGCACATCTATTTTTTTTCTTTTTTAAGGTAGTTCCAGACAATCATATTCAGTTCAGTCACACGAATATGAGTGTTAATAAGGTCACCATTTTCCCTCTCTTTAGTATTCTTTTCCAACTTATGACAAACTATTTTATTTAACTGACACCTGAATGTTAATAAAGCTGGTTTAAAATATGAATGTAATAAGCTATATATCTCACAAATTCCCACTTCTAAAACTGTGGCCAACATTTATTACATACGTATAAGAGTAAAGAATCCCTAGTAAATATGGATATGTTCAAAATTCAAGCCAATTTACTCCAACAAAACAAAAATTTCATACCCTCGTTACACACTGTTATTTAAATTCACTCCTGTCAGTTTTGTCTACACCTGTCACCAACACATCCCTCTCATGTGCACGCAATTC
>NC_136974.1:34341495-34348995 GCF_032717465.1 Coenobita brevimanus
AAGAAAGGTGAAGAAAGGCAACATATGGGGGATTATTCTGTGCTGGGCGGTTCCCAAATATGTCATAAAATTAAAGGCATATTCTTGAGACAATTACAAGGACAACATTTACGCTACTCCCATCTACGTGTATGCTATGAGTTTTTATTTTCTTCCTACCACCAATAAAGGAAGAAACCCGGTACAATAAAAATAAGTGTAGGATTAAGAGAAACGTTTGTGGTGAAGGGGTAAGAAATCATCCCCACAGTATCCTTCAGTATGATCCTGCCTTTTTCTTTTTCTTTCTCTCTTTTTCTTTTTCTTTCGTTCTTTTTTTTTTCTTGCTAACACCAGGTGATTTATTTTAGGGGAAGCTTTTTTTTTATTTTACTTCAGTTGGTAAAAACAAACGCTAGAATTGACGTGACTGAAAGAGGGGGCAATAATTATGTTCCAAGACTGGGCAGACGGTGAGATAATGAATTAGTGAATACCTGATGAAAGGGATGAAAGACTGAGAAAGGTAAAAGAGTTGCCTGGTTTTTCATACAACAGTGGGGTGGAGCAAGGAAGAAAGGGGAAGGAAGGAGGAAGAGAAGGATGGAGGAAAGAGGGATGAAGAGAAGGAGGGAAGGAGGGAACGTGGATAATGAAATGCGGGAAAGACTGACTGAGAGCGTCAATACCCGTACTGTTAAGCGTCTCATGATCGGGACAACTCCAGCATTTTATTCCAGCTGACTTCAGACGATTTTATTCAGCTAACAGTGAGTCAAAGGAGCCCAGGAGAGTAATATGATCCAAGGCAGGGGAGGCAGTGAGATAATGAACCGGTGCATATCTGATGAAAGGGGAGCAAGACTGAGAAAGATAAAGGAGTTGCTTGATTTTTGCTAAGTGTCCCCTCTCCATAAAAAAACTGGGGTGGAGCAGGGAAGAAACGAAGGAAGGAAGCAGAGGAAGAAGGAGGGAAAGGACGGATGAATGAATGAAAAGATGGATGGATGGAAAAAAGGAGGATGAAAGGATGGAGGGAAGGACGGTGTGTGGAGATGAATGGATGAGAGAGGGAAGGATGGAGCACTAAACAGACGGGGAGGAAAGAGTCGGGGAAAGGAAGAAGGATTAGTGGGAACACCAGGGAAAGAATTATAGCTGGAGGAAATGTAAAAAAGAAAAAAAAAGGAAAGAAGGAAATGGAGAAAGGAGGTAAAGTGGAGAAAGAAGGAAGGGACTGAAGAGAAGCGACATATAGTGTGTATTTTGAGCTGAATGAAAGTACACCAGGGGTCAGAGCGAAGAGGAAGAGGAGTGAAAAGGCCAGGGACAATTGAGGAAGGAAAGGATGAACGGAGGGAAGGGAAGGAAGGGAGAAGGAGGGAAAATGAAGAAGGAGGAGTGGAGAAGGAAAGGAGGGAAGGAAGAAAGAAGGGTGCTTACAGGTGGTAAAAGTAGGGGTTCGGACCAAAGAAGAGTAAAGAGACGGGTAAACTGATGGACGAAAAGATAGATGAAGAAATAGAAGCAGAAGGAAAAAGAGGGAAAGAATGGATGGAGAATGGGACAGATGGAAGGAAGGAAAGAGAATGAGGAAATAAGAAGAATGAAGTGAAAAAAATATATAACAAAGGGAGAGGGGTGCTTTTGGTTGGGTACAGGTATAGCAGGGGGCCTGACCAAAGAAGGAGAAGAGTGAAGAGGCTGGGGTGAATGGGAGAGTTTATGAAGGAAGCGACGATCAAAGGGGAAGGGAGAGACGCGATAAGGAGGAAACTGATTGAGTGTAGAGGAGAGGAAAGACGGAGAGGGGTGGGAGAAGAAAAGAAAGAAGTGAGAAGGGAGGAAAGAGGAGAGAAAGAAGAGAGATAGGAGGAAAGAGGAGAGAGGAGTGAATAATGGAGTGAGGAGGGGTGAGAGAGGAATGAAGGCGTGGGTCAGGAGTGAGAGGAGGAAAGAGAGAGGAAGGGAGAGTGAAGAAGAGAAGAAGGTGATGAAGAAAGGAGAAAGGGGCGAAGAAAGGTGGAGACGGGTGAAGATAGGACAAGGAGACAGGTGAACAAAAAAAAAGAGAATGAGACAGAAAGAGGTAAACAAAAGACACTGGTGAAAAAGTAGAGGAAGAAAGATAACAGACATGGGCGAAAAGGAGAAAAAAAAAGAGAGAAAACCGATCAAAGGAGAGAAAGAGAGGAGGGAGAGTTTGAGCAGGAAGGAGAAGGAGCAAGTCATTACCAGGACAAAAGAGAAGAGTATAAGAAGGATAAGAAGCAAGAAGAGGGCCATAAAAGAATAAATGATGACAGGGAATGGAGGGAGAGGAGAGCATATGTCCGAGGTAAACGATGGTTCCAAGAAATATTGAGAAATTTTCAATCCCCGTCTATTAAATCAAGAGGATGATACGATCTTGTTAATTTCAATCTCGTTCCAGGAAAAATATGACACTTCTCATAAATCCTCATTTCATTATACGGTGGAGCTGGAGACGGGTGCCTTCGCGCTGTGGCGTTGACATGGCTGGCCGGCTCTGCTACCTGGATATGCAGACCTTCCTCAATTTCCTCTCGCTAAAAAGGGGAATGGTGGACGGAAGGAGTGGGGCAACTTCAACCTGGAATCTACTGGGTTCACATTTCAGATGAACCCAGGATTGCAACGACCACTGCTACTATCATTATACGGTGTGGTGCTGGAGACAGAAGCCTTCACCTGATGGCACTGATATGACGGGCGGTGGAGCTGCCCAGTTATACAAATGTCTCTCTATCCCCTTCCATTGTCCAAAAGGAGACTGATGGACTGCCGGGAAAGGGCAAGTTCAGCCTGCAGCCTACAGGGTTCACGTTCAGAATGCTATCACAGTGCTCGATGAAGTCTTTCCTACCTCATTCTTGCCACCACCAGACGATTTTATTCAGCAAGAGACGTTTTCAAACTTAAGGGGTTTACCACTTAGCAATAACAGAATACTTGATATTATATACTTGTTGATGCAGGACGATTTCATTTAGCTCGGGAGAGACTTTTCAAACTAGGGGGTTAGATAGTTTTCATTAACACCTTCACTGCTATAGGGATTTCCTGGGTTAAGCTGTCTTGGGCTATTTTGCTTGAGTTACATGGCTGGAATTATTCTGAGTTGTTTTGGTTTGGGTTATTTTGGAGTGCACACACACACACACACACACACACACACACACACACACACACACACACATACACACACACACACACACACACACACACACACACACACACACACACACACCGCATTTGGTGAGTGCAGTAAGCGGATTCCAATAACTGCGTGGAAATGGAGGATGCCCTTACTCACCTTCCAACATAACATCGTTGAAAATACGCTCACATAATAAAAGTGAGTATGCACATATAGCATGGTTGAGTATACACACATAGGATACGCACATACTAGACAGACACATAACATGACTAGGTATAGACACATTCAAGGTACACATACACACAGCACGTTTGAGAGTACACAGATTCAAAGTACACAGATAACTTGACTGAGCACATGTGCACATTCTACGTACACACAGTTATGCAAACACACTTCCACTTGGTCACACACACACACACACACACACACACACACACACACACACACACACACACACACACACACACACACACACACACACACACACACACACACACACACACACACACACACACACACACACATTCCACCTGTTTTTAAGTCTCAAAACTTGGACTATTAATGTGATAAAAAAAATGTGACACCTAAAAAAATATTAAATAAACAAAAGCACTCCGAGACTGCAAACCTCCGCCAAGGCAGAGGTGCAAGCATTGTAGGCATTACATATTTTTCGAGTTAGAGGAAAAACTATGGAAATTGCCACTATCCCGCAATAGTAAAGAAACCATTCAAAAATACCTGAATCACCACCAAAATCTAATGGACTCTTCCTTGGGCCATACCTTCCTCCTCAAAAAAATTTCAGCAAACTCCATTCATAACTTTTTGAGTAATCCGGATAACAGACAAAGAGACAAACAGACAGAAAAAAAAACAACGCCGGCAAGAACTTAACCTCCATGGCGGAGATAATAACAGGTGGGTCGTAGATAGGTAGCTGCTACTTTATACTCTGTTCACATTTACTGGGCATAAAATTATAATCTCTCCATCTTGAACATGAGAGTAACACTAGAATGTGGTGCTAGTCACAAAGAAGTGCCAATGGAAGGATGTAAAGCTGCAGTACTGTCTTTTTCTGCCACTGAACGACGTGGAATATGCTCCAAAAGAACAAAAATCTCGGCCAAAGTAAAGTTCAATAACTATAACCATCACAAAATAACTTTACCATTATTGTAGAATTTGTATATAATAAAACTCCGGAACTTCACAATCACTTTGAATGGATCTTAAATCTCTCTCTCTCTCTCTCTCTCTCTCTCTCTCTCTCTAAGGAGTCATTTTGAAGGCTTCTCCGCTTTGGATCCTTCTTCCCTGCTATAAAAAAAAAAAAAAAAAAGACTAGCGAAACCTTATATACACACCCACGGGGGTGTCCAGTACCTGACGTTTCACAATTAGTCCAAACTGATGTCCTTTGAGGGTTTTTTTTTTGGGGGGCCCATTTTATTAATTAACTCTATGGGCCTAGCCTGCCCGATTTCACTCTGGATCTATTGAAAGTGAATTTCGTAACACCACTTCCTTAGCGATCTATTTTGTAAGTTATACCTGAACCTCCTCCTTTATTTTTGCAATTACTGGTGCCTCGGTGTCACCTGCAACGGATTCGAGGTCTTTTTATACCCTTCCAGTCCCAAAGTCTATCCTAATTGTGTAAAATCGTCAGGAGATGGCAAGGCTGAAGTAAAAATACGTCCCAAGGCAGAGAAAATTATGATCTGGCTGCTCTTAACTCTTTCCCCCCCCAATAATGTCACTTTATCACACTCACACTACAACAAGACGATTTTCTCCAACTATTTCACTCAACTCCAGTACTGACGGGGTTGATTGAGCCTATATCTTACCCCCAGCTCAAAAAATCCCGTTAAACTGAATAAAATCGTCCGGAACAAGCAAGAATAACCCAGAAAATACGTAACAACATTCAGGGGGGATGATCTATTAGCGTATTTATCTATTTATCTGTGTTCGCACTGTGTTAAAAATCCGACACGTGTTCACATTTCCTTGTGCTCCGGTAAACTGGTGGTGGTGCGGTGGTTGTGTTCCGTGCTCTGCTGGGAAGTAATCCAGTTGGCAGGTGATGGAGTGGAGTCCGCTGTGTTGACGTAGGAGATCAGCCAAACACGTACGCCTCACATGCCGCGGAAAATAAGAGGGATGGAAATAAGAGGGATGGAAAATAAGAGGGATGGAAATAAGAGGGATGGAAATAAGAGGGATGGAAAATAAGAGGGATGGAAAATAAGAGGGATGGAAAATAAGAGGGATGGAAATAAGAGGGATGGAAAATAAGAGGGATGGAAAATAAGAGGGATAGAAAATAAGAGGGATGGAAAATAGGAGGGATGGAATAAAGAGGGATGGAAAATAGGAGGGATGGAAAATAAGAGGGATGAAAAATAGGAGGGATGGAATAAAGAGGGATGGAAATTGAGGAGCCACCAGCGATAGGAGGAAGAAGGTACACCAATGACGGGAAATGCAGGAGCCACCACCGATAGAAATACTGTAGAGGAGATAAGAGTGACAGAAAATAGAGAAGCCACAACAAAGAGAAAAAACAGAGGAGATAAGAGCGATTTTTAATAGAGGAACCATCAGCAATAGAAAAATTTAGGACATACGAGCGATAGGAAATAGAGAGGAACAACCAGCGATGGGAAATACAGGAGCCACTAGCGATTGGAAATAAGGAGGCACCAGAGATAGGAAATATGGGAGCCAGTTTTCGTGCCCACTTAACTTGACCTAAAAAAAAAAAAAAATCTTTCCACCTTGAATGCTGAGCTGTAACAAGAGATTATCACTAGAGTATGGTGCTAGTCACGAAGAAGTGCCTTAGAGAGGATTTAAAACCGCAGTATTGTTTAACTCTGACATTGAGACATGGGAAAATTAACAAGGTGCAAAATGACGAATACCTGGGCAAAGTTAAATGGACGAACTGTAGGTGGAAAGTTTTTTGTTACAGAGAGAGAGAGAGAGAGAGAGAGAGAGAAGCCTGATAGGAAGATGGGGAGAGAGGTAGGAAACTGGAGGGCGGGAAGGGAAATGGGCAGGAGATGGAAAAGGAGGGAAGGAAGAAGTGATGGAGATGAGAGGAGGGGAGGAGTAAAAAAAATGAAGATGGGAGAGAAAAATCAGAAAGGGAAAAAAGACACAGAAAAACTACAAAAAAAGGCGAATATAAAATGCAACAGAAAAATACAGACAACATGAATGAGGAACTAAGAAAAATGGAGGAAAAATAAAAATAAATGAAAAAAACGAAAAGGCATAAAACTGATACTGAATAAAATAGAAAAAAAAGGCGTAAAGAAAAATTTATTGAGAATGGACAAAATGGAGAAGAAATAACAGATAAAACCACTGTTAAAAAAAAATAAATTTAGACAGACAAGTAATTTAAGTGACTAAAAAAAAAAATGCATATTCATAACAAATAATAGTCTGATGGGATAGAAGGTGTGGGACGAGGTGAGGAAGGAGGGAGGGAGATGAGGGATGGGCAGAAAGAAAAATTGGAAACATAACATAAGAACGGAAAAAAAAAAGAAAAACGAAAAACAGGAAGATAAACAAAAATGAAAAAATGAAGAAAAATCAGAAAAAATGAAAATAGAACATAAGAATGAAAAGAGAAAACGAAAAACAGGAAGAGAAAAAAACAAAAATAAAAAAATAATACAAATCAGAAAAACAAAGAAAAATGAAAGAAAACCATTCGGGAGCCGAATGCTAATCGCCCGCCAGAGTATGTTGTTGGCTAAATTCAAGATATTGGCCATATCTTGATACCCTGAAGGTTTCATGTTGGTAGCTCGAGCCGTTCATGAGATATAATGATATAATGGGAACAAATGCACACACACACACACACACACACACACACACACACACACACACACACACACACACAGAGGCGGGTAAAATCATTATCCCTCCGCCTTGTAACAGTGGGCGATAAAAAGGGAGGGATATGAGTCGAGGCGAAGAGAAAAATTAGAAAAAAAAAATGCAAAAGAAAAAAGACCAAAATAGTAAAAGATATACCTGAAAATGATTAATGAACGCGAAAGGGAAAAAGACAAAAAAAATGTGAAATAAAGTGTAAAAATGCGGTGAAACGAACTGTAAAAAAAACTTTAATATGAAAGAGAGCATAAAAAGCACCAGAAGTAAATTTTTAAACAGATACAGTTATTAAAAGAACAAGGAGAAACCGTAATCCATCTCTTAGCTTCTGTATCACCAAACTGTTTTACATCTTTTCGTCTCTCTCTTACCAATCATATCTTCACTCCCTCCCACCTATCCAA
>NC_136974.1:34353995-34413995 GCF_032717465.1 Coenobita brevimanus
ACACCTCTATTACCCCTCTCCCCAAACAACAGAATTTCCCTCTGTTTACAATCTAGAGGTTCCGTGTTTACAGTTGGGGGCTTCTTGTGTACACTCTGGCCCCGAGTGAACGAGTCTCTTGCCTGAGGGACAGAAAAACACCTTGAATTTTTAAATGTCCATTCACCCCACTTACCTACCTGAATTACTAAAGCTCAGGTAAACGCTGTATTTAAGGTCAATGACGTTAAAGGTTAGAGTTGTTAATATGCATAATGTTTTGACGCATTAGTCCAATAAACTCGGGAACTGACTGACTAATAGACTGAGTGAGTGAGTGAGTGACTGACTGACTGACTGACTGACTGACTGAATGACAAACTGATTGACTGATTTTTTTATTTAATTCTCTGTTTCTCAGTTTTTTCTAATAGTGAAAGGGCAAATTAAGTTTATGATTAAAATCTCCACTTGAGCTGAAAAAAATCGTCTGAAGATACCAAGAATACAATATGAAAATAGGTCTCCGGATTCAACGCTTTTTTCCCAGGCTCCTATGACCCACTCAGCTGAATAAAATCGTCCGTCGTTGGCATGAGAATATTAGAGTTATTTAGACTACATAAGGGCTGTTCATGAGACAGAGAGAGAGAGAGAGAGAGAGAGAGATAGCGTTGATTTACCAGAATTATATCGTCTGGATTGAGCTGGAATAATGGAGCTGATGTGACGCAGCGGTAAAGGGTAACCTCTCTCTCTCTCTCTCTCTCTCTCTCTCTCTCAATTCACTCCTTAACCCCTTCAGCCCTATGACCTATTGTGGTAGTAAATTCTTGCCATTTTACGCACGATTTTATTCAGTTTCGTAAGAACACGTAGTAAGGAAGATGGCTATTTCAACCCCCCCCCCCGTTGAAAGTCTCTCTCCTAAACCAAAAATAATAATAATACATAAAATAAAATACCCCGAAAAGCACCAATGATGAAAAAAGTGACGTCATCTTAGAAAATAGGTTTTCTTATTTTTTTCTTGAATCCTAATTTTTCGTAAGCCTTTATTTTCGTCTTACTTTTTTCTTGTCATGTTTTTCTTTGTCATACTATTTTCTCGTCTTAATTTTTTCTTTAGCCTCATTTTTTCTTGTTTTATTTTTTCCTTATTTTTTCTTTCCTATTATTTTTTTAGCTATATTTTATTTTCTTATTTTCCTGTCTTCTTTTTCTTCTTATCTATTTTTTCTCTTTTTATATTTTCTTGTCTTATTTTTTCCTTAAGTCTTTGTTTTTTCTTTTCCTTGCCATCTTCAGACGCCTCTATCCAGCTCAGGCGGAAACAGAGACGAAGGAAAAATATCTTCGAGTTAAAGGGTGACTGATTTTCGCTTCAGTGATACATAAGAGGAAAAATAAAGTGGAGTTTTTGGATTACGAAATGAGCAGAAATTCATTAACCTCTTGAACGCAGTAAAGTCTTCTTTGTGAGTGTGTGTTTTTCCTGCTGCCTTACAATTCTGAGAGAGAGAGAGAGAGAGAGAGAGAGAGAGAGAGAGAGAGAGGCTTGTGTGTGAAAGAGAGCTGGAGGCGATATAAAGTGAGGAAAAAAAAAAAACTGAAAAAATACGAGTCTGGAAGCTGAAGGCAATATGAGAGAGAGAGAGAGTTAATGGGGTAGCTACTGAAGTCTAAAACTATCCTAACTCCCTTTTTTTCTACTTAATTTTTACCAGATTATTTTATTCAGCTAGAGAGAGACTTTTTCGAGGTCGAGGGGTTAGGTAAAGCTTCAGTACACCTCTCACTACTACAGATCCTTCCCAAGATTAATAAAAATCGTTTGGGGATGGGGAGAAAAAAGTAAAATAGCACATCATGAGGCTGGGGAGATTAACTAAATGGGGGTGACATTATACTCGTAGACCCGCAGCTCCCCTCCACTCCAAGGAAAAGGTCGAGGGAAGCCAAGCACTGATAAGGGATGTCATTTCCTGAAGCTCTGGGGACACGGTAGACACATAGTCTTTTTTTCTCCAAGGAGGAAAGAACCAAAAGCCAGAAGCCAGCAAGACTGTTCCCTCCAAGAAAAAAAAAAAAAATAAGAGAGCCAAATTTAAGATCCGTTCCTTTCGAGATGCCTGGATACACTGCGTTAAAAAGATTTATTTCATGTCTCTGCTCAAGATTTACTTCTGCAGGAGGACCTTGAGATACGAGAAATTCTGCACACCTCACTTCTCGCCTTACCTGTCAAGAAAAGTCTAAACTACGACAATTTTCCTCTCGTGACTAATATTTATTTTTGGAGGAGGAAGAAGACACATGTTAAGACTCTGGACTCTCTTCATCTTTTCAGTCCTGGGAGAACAAATCACAGTTGCGACGGAGAATCGATGATAATAATATACATTCAAGAGTCTCACCCCTGCATAATATTGCCTTTAAAATTCTTCTCCTGCCCCTCAAAGACGATATTATACAGGCAGGGAGACACTGTTAAGAACAAGATATGACTTCAGTTGACCCCATCACTCAGAAAAAGTCTTTCGTGACGTGATAAGTTTTTCTGATGAATGTAAAGACAATGAAATGTAACGTGCCACATAAACAGGTGGATTTGGCATTACACACCCACATCTCTACTTAAGAAACCAAAAACAATAAAATGTAACATGTCAGCGATCCAGGTGGAGTTGGTATTACACACCCACATCGCCACTCCAGTTAAATGGTAGAGGGAAGGCCAATGGGTGATAAGGGATGTAATTAAGTTCAGCTTTAGGGACACCGCAGAGACACATCTTGGTTAATGAGGCTGCTATATCACCCTGAAGTTCTCCTAAGGTTTTCCGGCCTCATATGCCAAGGATTGTGTCTGTTTAAGTCTATCTAATGACGTGTTTTTATATTATATTCCTTGGTGTCTACAAACGATTTTCTTCATGTGGGGATAGAATTTCCTCAATAAAGGAGTTTGATATAGCTATTAGTAAATACTCCCACTGCTAAAGGTCCTTCCGAAGTTAAATATTTTCGAGTGTTAGCAGCGATAATTAATAAAAAAAGGATGCCCTGGGGTGATTAGGGGACGTAAATGAATAGAGCTTTAGGGATACCACACAAACATAATTATACTGGGTAATGAGGCAGCTATATCACTCTTCTCTTAAATTATCGTAAATTCATGTCTGCCATAGATCTCGGCTTTGTTTAATGTCCTTAGAATGAAGACGTCCTTTCTAATCCCATGTGGCTAAACTTAGGCCATACCACTCAGCCTACGAGGGCCTTTTGACTGTAAGAGCAAATTTCTGTAACGCGTAGGTGCAATGAGGTCTATTATCTTCTTTCTGTGGATAATGATGGAGAACTGAACTCATCCTAGACATAGTACATACTGAAATAATTAACAATGTTACTTGTAGGTGTGGGTGCTATAGTGTGTGTGTGTGTGTGTGTGTGTGTGTGTGTGTGTGTGTGTGTGTGTGTGTGTGTGTGTGTGTGTGTGTGTGTGTGTGTGTGTGTGTGTGTGTGTGTGTGTGTGTGTGTGTGTGTGTTTGTGTGTTAATGGAAGGAAGAAGGAAATAGGAACCAGAACCCGCAAGATTTTTCCCTCCAAGAAATATGAAATGTTAACATAGAGGGACGGTTATTATTTTCCACCATTTTATCATATACTGGCTGCTGGAGAGGGACGCCTTCACGTGATGACATCGGTATGCCTAGACGGTGGAGCTGCCCTGTTATGCAAAAGTCCCTCAATCTCCTTCGTAACCCCCGAAAGGTGGATTGTGGGCTGGGAATGAAGAGCAGTTTCAGTTTGCAGTCTACGGGTTCACGTTTGGATGAGGCTGGCGTTCAACAGTTACCACTAAGAATCATATATCCAGACAGATCATCCTAAAAATTACAGTGTTTATTATGCAGACCACAAATAACATTAAATATATTTTGTCGATGCTTAATCTTCCTAGTTTAACGATGTATTTTTCATTTTAATTAGCCCAACACCAGAAAATTTCAGTCAAATTCGGAATTACCTCATGTAGATTTTTATATACTGGTAAGATCCAACGTCTCAACTTTAAAAAAAAATAATAATCTCCTGTTCTAAACATATTTGGATATAACAAGAAAAAAAATTAAACGACAATTTATATCTGAAGAGGTTATGGAACTTAGAAAGGGATAAAATAAACTGGACAAAAAGAAATATAAGCTACCAACACCATGAAAAAGAAACACTTGAAATTGAGGACCGCTCACAAAAATCATCATCATCATCATCATCTCCTTAATTTCTTTCAAAGCTAAGGGTATGGTAAAAATTAATTAATTTTTAAAAACCTCCCGAATCCACTCCCTCAAAATTCCAGTCTACTATTCCCTGATGAACCTCAACATATTCCACGAACTTCCCTTTTATTATCGTTCAATTGGCCCAGATTTTGATATGAAATGAAAACGAGGGAATGTGAAGGACGGTGAAAGGAAGGGGAACGGAATGCCGTGAAAAGGAGGCAAAGGACGAGAGAGAGAGAGAGAGAGAGAGAGAGAGAGAGAGAGAGAGAGAGAGAGAGAAGCCACAGAAGATTGCTGGGTGGACAGTACTGTCGATTGACTGAGAGCAGAAGAAGGGTAGCGGTAACAGAAAAGTGAGAGAGAGAGAGAGAGAGAGAGAGAGAGAGAGAGAGAGAGAGAGAGAGAGAGAGACAGACAGACAGACAGACAGACAGAGACAGAGACAGAGAGACAGACAGACAGACAGACAGATAGACAGACAGGGCCATACAAGAAGAACTACGAATAGACAGACCGACATAAAAGATATATTTTCAAAGACAGACACAAGACAAGCAAGATATCCTTTCATTCCTCGAACACACACACACACACACACACACACAGAAGCGCATACAATACCCCAACACACACACACACACACACACACACACACACAAACATCCCCCTCACACACATCCCCCGAAACACTCTTGTCCTCTCCCCCCAACACAACACAAGCGCGAACCCGGGTCAACGCCTTCGCTCACACCTAAGTCAGCTACCGACAACCAAGTAATTTAGATCAACAGAGCCTGGGAACTCCTAGAGGGTTTAATCAGAGTGTGCTTGTGGGTAAAGCGAGTGGATGAGAGAGCAGAGAGGGCACTTAGCCAGACGCTGAAAGGGGGTTGTGCAATGAAAGAGAGAGACAGACAGACAGAGAGAGACAGAGACAGACAGACAGACAGATAAATAAAAAAGAAAGAGAGGGACGGATGTTGGCTTTTTTTTTCAAGCAAGATTTTTATAGATTCACATAGTCTCATTTGTCACAAACAACGAGGAAAAATCTACACCGATTAACACAGAAGCTCAAAGGATGGGTACACACGCGCCAAGGATGTACACAGAAGCTCTAAGGATGGGTACACACGCGCCAAGGATGTACACACAAGCTCTAAGGATGGGTACACACGCGCCAAGGATGTACACACAAGCTCAAAGGATGGGTACACACTCGCCAAGGATGTACACAGAAGCTCTAAGGATGGGTACACACTCGCCAAGGATGTACACAGAGCTCTAAGGATGGGTACACACGCGCCAAGGATGTACACAGAAGCTCTAAGGATGGGTACACACGCGCCAAGGATGTACACAGAAGCTCTAAGGATGGGTACACACGCGCCAAGGATGTACACAGAAGCTCTAAGGATGGGTACACACTCGCCAAGGATGTACACAGAAGCTCTAAGGATGGGTACACACGCGCCAAGGATGTACACAGAAGCTCTAAGGATGGGTACACACGCGCCAAGGATGTACACAGAAGCTCTAAGGATGGGTACACACGCGCCAAGGATGTACACAGAAGCTCTAAGGATGGGTACACACTCGCCAAGGATGTACACAGAAGCTCTAAGGATGGGTACACACGCGCCAAGGATGTACACAGAAGCTCTAAGGATGGGTACACACTCGCCAAGGATGTACACAGAAGCTCTAAGGATGGGTACACACGCGCCAAGGATGTACACAGAAGCTCTAAGGATGGGTACACACGCGCCAAGGATGTACACACAAGCTCTAAGGATGGGTACACACGCGCCAAGGATGTACACACAAGCTCTAAGGATGGGTACACACGCGCCAAGGATGTACACACAAGCTCTAAGGATGGGTACACACGCGCCAAGGATGAGTACACACAAGCTCTAGGGATGGGTACACACGCGCCTAGGATGTACACACAAGCTCTAAGGATGGGTACACACGCGCCAAGGATGTACACAGAAGCTCTAAGGATGGGTACACACGCGCCAAGGATGAGTACACACAAGCTCTAAGGATGGGTACTGACGTTCAAAGGATATACACAGGAGCTTCAGACAATCACGTTGGTGGTACTGGAATTCTGGATTTCGTAAACGGAGAAATACATATATACAGAGAGAGAGACACGTGCCTACGAAGAGCAACTCGCATACGGAAACATGTATACGAAGCGACATATGCACACAGAAAGACACATGCATACAGAGAAATGCGTATGGAAAAACAGATGAATACGAAAAGAAAAATGCATACGGAGGAGAGAGAGAGAGAGAGAGAGAGAGAGAGAGAGAGAGAGAGAAAAACATCCTGGTCACACTCCACATGATGCCAGTAATAGTAAGCCTCGAGGACGTAACCTTATCATGACCTCAAGGGAGAAAAAAAGAGGAAAATTAAACGAGATTATAAGCTACGAAGGTTAACTCATAATTACACTTTAGACTCGAGTGTGTGTGTGTGTGTGTGTGTGTCCCTTCTCGTCTTTCCACTTATCTCTCCGTCTCTCTGTGTACAGTATGTACCGTGTGTGTGTGTGTGTGTGTGTGTGTGTGTGTGTGTGTGTGTGTGTGTGTGTGTGTGTGTGTGTGTGTGTGTGTGTGTGTGCTCAGCGATGCCTTTGAGCGTCCCGGCGAACAATCAGTCACATCCCAACGCAATTTCCCCTTTCCCTGGACCAGCTCTGTCGTTAACCCTTCGCCCCCGGCTTTATGGATCGCTGGCCGGATGTGTGCAAGAGAATGGCTACGGCAGGTGTTTAGAGAACAGGTGTGTAGAGGAGAGTGGGACCAGGTGTGTATGTAGGTGTGTGGACGAGAAGTGGACCAAGAAAAGACGGGTTTATATAGAGGAATAGCTGAGGCAAGTGTGCAATGAAGAGAAGAGAAGGCAGATGTGTCGATGGGAATAGTGAAAGCAGGTGTGCAGACTGTAGTGTAGGAATGGTCAAGAGAAGGGGTGAAGCAGATGTGAAAAGGAGATTGATGACAGCGGATGTGTAAATAACAGATGTGTAGTCAGGTGTGCTGTAGTGAATGGTGACAAAAAGTGTGTAGAAACAGGTGCGTAGAAGAGAAAAGTTGAGGCAGGGATGTAGAAGAGAGTTAGGGCAGGTGTGTAGAGGAGAGCTGAAATAGGTATATAAACTGGAATGCAGGAATGTTGAATAACGAGAGCAGGTGTTAGCATGAACAGGTGAGAAAAAGAGTCACACATGTATCAGGGAAATAATATTTAAAAATGTTGTCAAAAATTACATGTTTGTCACTCATTAATCAAAGTGTAAAATATTAAAGGTAAGTAAAGTACGTAGGTGTGCATAGAAATGTCACGTGTGTATAAGGTCAAGTGTATAATGTAATGACGTAGTTGTAATGACGCCTCTCTCTCTCTCTCTCTCTCTCTCATTAGTCAACTTAATTAAGCCATACCATTACAAAAAATAAAATCCTTCCTTTACATAATGATGCCCGAACCCGTTTTGATCGTTCAGTCTAATTCAGTTGACACCGAACGAATCACAATGACAAAAATTATACACCCGAACCATCAATCACTAGGCTAGGCATCCTGTGTGACTTTTTCGACAAACCAAATTTCAATGAACGTTGCATTTTGGATTACGGGAGCGAAAATTAATATATATTCATTGAAAAGGGTGGGGTGTATATGTTTTATGGTATGTGTTTAGATAGGTATGATTCCCTGTTTATTTTTGGCCCAATAACCAATCTGTTTTTATATTACAAGGCCAATATCATCGCAAATTGCATCGTCATATTAGCACTACAGCCGATTCTCTCTCTCTCTCTCTCTCTCTCTCTCTGATATTAGTGAGGGAATGACCAGACAGAGGACAGAGGCAAGTGACAGGGGTAAGATGGAAGCCCTTGTGTTATTGTCCTAAATGGTCTGCTGGGACACGTACAGTGGCATTAAGACAGTGTGTGTGTGTGTGTGTGTGTGTGTGTTCTCTCTTGCCGTATTCTCTTTCGGTCTGTCTGTCTCACTCTCAGGATTTGTTTTCTCTCTCTCTCTCTCTCTCTCTCTCTCGCCGTCTAACTTCTTTCCATAATCCCATACTCTTCAATACCTCCTCTGTTTATTTCTCCCCTTCACACCTTTCTCTCTCCCTCCTGCACACACTTCCGTAATCCATTGGCATTGTCTTTCATCTCTTACATTCTTCCATACCCTCTTTCGAGAATCCGTTTAGTCTCTTATAATTCCAATATTTCCCTTTTTTTCCTATGACACTATTCTTTCACTTTTATTTCCGCAAAACTCTCCTCATCTCCTACGACATCCCTCCTGCACCTTACCCACATCCTCTCTCCCTTATCTCATCTACATCTTTATCTCTTTTCCTTCTTTGCCCATCTCTCCCACACCCGACCCACACCTCATCTCTTCCACACTTTGCTACATTACCTCTTTTCCTTCTTCACCCATCCCTCCCACACCCTACTCACACCTCATCTCACTTATCTCATTCGCATCTCCCTAATCATAATACTCTGCCTTCTATCCACACCTCTCCAACCCCACAGGACATACTTCGCATAACCCACCCACATCCATTCTAACATCCTTCTCTTCTATGCCCACGCCTCCCATCCCACCCTCTCCCACCCCTTACCTATGCACACTCTCATATCTGTTCCATAAGTTACCGAACAACTTCTTTCTCTTCCACACCCAACTCTCTTCTTTTTCCACAACATACCTTCCACACCCAGTCCACTCCTTCTCCACTATTGTTTCCACATACCCATACACAGTTTTCTTCCCTTCTATCTTCCCCCATCCCACCACTCCAAGACGAATCCCACACCCTGCCAACACACCCACACCTTACCCACCACACCCTTCCAAAATCTACCCATACTACTCTTTCGTGTACACAACTTTTTCTTCTACGCTCACCCCCTCTCTCACTCTTCACATCACCCTCCCACCCTCTTCCTGACCCTCCCACCCTCCCACAGCCCTCCTACATCCCTTCCACCCCACCCCCACCCCCACCCACCATGGTCGAGACGCGTGGTGAATGTAAACGCGTCCTGAACACGAAGATAACAAGGGTCCCCAGCGTCACTAGGGGCTGGGGTGGTTAATGTGGAGGAAAAAATAGACGCTCTGTGTGTGTGTGTGTGTGTGTGTGTGTGTGTGTGTGTGTGTGTGTGTGAGAGAGAGAGAGAGAGAGAGAGAGAGAGAGAGAGAGAGGGAAATCAGGTTGTGGAAGGACTTAGAAGGGTGTGGAATAGGACTTGAGAGATCAGAGGAGGGAATAAGCGTAAACAGATGATGAAGCACAGGAGAGTAGAGGATCATGGAAAGCGTTATAAATGAGCATAAGAGTGACGTAAGAAGATGCAGAGAGGATTTAGAAGCTTGTGCAAGAGTACCTAACACTTTCCCTACGATGACATTCTGTTTTTAGTTTATTCTTGCTGTTACTGGACGATTTAATTAAGTTTAAAAGAACGGACTGGTATACCCTGTTCATTTTCACTTGGCCTAAATCTGCCATCTCGCCACCTTGAGTGCTGAGTTGTAACAATAGATTAACGCTGAAATATGGTGCGAGTCACGAGAAAGTGCTGTGGAGTGGATGTACAGCCGTAGTATTGTCTCTTTCTGCTACTAGGTTACGTGGAATAAGCTGCAAAAAGGCTAAAATCTGGACTAAGTAAAAATGAATGAACTATAGTGAAGGGATGAATGACCGATTTCAATCCCTCCAGCTCAGAAAGTCTATGCTAAGCTGAATATTGTCACCAGATGGCAGAAATAAATAAAGACTGCCAAAATTTCCAAGGGAAGACAAGATGGTCTCCACGCAGTTGCAGTACGATGACATACTTCAGTGCAAATAGCAAAGATAATAAGGAACATACAAGAATACAGGATCCCAGAATTTGTGTTTATATTGTTTGATCTTTGACCCCATTAAACCTTATTAAAAAAATATTATTGAAAAGGTGCATGAAGGTATTTGCTCAAGCAACAAATATACCAAGTATGAAGTGAACTGGTGAAAAAATGGAGGAATGTCACCAAACTGAATGGCATTTATAACAAGGAAGAAAGATGAAAGACGCAGAGCAAACACGGCAAGTCGCCACCCCAGTCTAGAGATATAGCTAAGGTACTCCGACTGAAGGGATTAAGAGGAAGGAGGAAAGGTGTAAGGGAATGAGAGTAAACAGAGGAATGGTGTAAGGGAATGAGAGGAAAAAGAGGGATGTGTAAAGAAACAGATTAGGGGAAGAAGGAAGAAGTTAATATAGAAGACGAACGTGTAGGAAGGCTTCAGAAAGGAATATAAGAGGATTTATGTGTAAGAAAGACAATGGAAAGAGTGTAGAGGAATACGAAATAACAGAGAAAGGATGAGAAAGACAATTATGGGAAGAGGAGTGTGAAAAAGGGAATGAAAAAGAAGAAAGAAAATAGATGAGTGAGCAAGAGAATTAAATGCTACAGGGAAGACATGGAAAGGGAGTATGGGAATGAAAACAAACAGAAAAATGATAAAAGTCAAATAGATAGGTAGACGGATAGATAGACAGATAGACAGATAGATAAATTGATGGATAGATAGACAGATAGGATGTGAAAATATGAGAAAAGACAAGCTTAAAGAAGAGAGACTACTATACAAAGGTGCAATGGGAACGCAGGAGTGTGAGAAAGGATACGAAGATGCAGAAAAGGATTTAGAAGGATAGTGAAAGGGGAATAAGGGAGAAGGGTCAACAGGAAAGAAGGAAAGAGCGTGAGTGAGAGAAGAAAGTAGAGGAAGGGAGGGAGAAAGGGAGGGAAGGAGAAAAGGGAAAGGAGGGAGGGATGGAGAGAGACAGTAGAAGGAGAGAGGAAGGGAGGGAGAAAAGAAAGATGAAAGAGGGAAACGGATCAAGGGGGGTGAGCAACGAGAGAGAGAGAGAGAGAGAGAGAGAGAGAGAGAGAGAGAGAGAGAGAGATGGAGGGAGTGAGCGAGGAGCAACAGTAAGAAAGATTAGACTTTGAGAAGAGTTCAGAGAGGAGAGAAAGTGCAAATGAGACTATGCAGAGAAAAAATATGATGGGGAGGGAGGGAGGCAGGGAAGGGGAGAAGAAAGGGAGGAGAAAGGGGGAGGCGGGAGAGAAAATAGGTGGGAAGGAAGAGGAGAAGAGAGAGCTAATGAAAGGAAGAAGAGAACGAAGCAGGAGAGAGAGAGAGAGAGAGAGAGAGAGAGAGAGAGAGAACACTGAGGAAATGACAGAAAGGAGAGGAGGACGGGATGGAGGGAAAAAGATAGAGAAGGAGGGGAAGAGATGGAGGAAGGGAAGGAAGAAGGGAGGGAAGTTGAGAAGGAGGAGGACGGTGGGAGAAAAGGAGAGAGGATTAATGTAGGATGAAGGGTTAAGTAATGTGAGGGAGAGTTTTATATCAGGGAGGAGAGGATTACGAAGGAAGGAGGGAAAGGGGGAGAGAGAGAGAGAGAGAGAGAGAGAGAGAGAGAGAGAGAGAGAGAGAGAGAATGATAAGAAGTGACGAAAAGTCCAAACGTGGACAAAAATTGTAACTTTTCTGTCTTGCAAGCTGATCTGTAACAAGAGATTAACATTACAATATGATACTAGTCACGAAGAAGTGCTATGGACAGGATGAAAAACCTTAATATTTTCTTACTCTGACAATGAACTATGAAATGGACTGCAAATGGACAAAAAATCTGAGCCAAGTTAAAGCGAACGAACTATATCAGCGTATATACCGTAACAGCCATTCCTGTCTTCCCCCCTCCCCTCCACCCCGTGCCAGATATAGGGCCCCGAGGCTAGGCTGTCTTAGGATCATATTCAAGATGGCACAGGAGGCTTCGTAACACTTTTTTCTTACCGATTTATTTTGTTACTACACTTTAAACATCCTCCTGTACATTAGGTATAGAGTTTTAACATCGACTACAGTTTGCATCAGTAACGTGCACGGGGATACTGAGGTGGAATGTGCAGAATAACTCGCTGATGAAGAGCTGTTACAAAATTTCCAAAGGCAACACTTACGGGAAAGATACCTAATGGGTTCCTTTGTGGCATCTTCTCTTTCTTCTCCCTCCCATTAACTCCAACCCTTTCCATTCCTTTACCTTTTTCCCCTATCTCTATATCTCCTCTTTTTTTTTACTATTTTTACGCTTTTTTTCCTCCTCCCTCATTCCTTCCTCTGACCTCTCTATCGTCATCTTTCTTCTCTCCCCTCTTCCTTCTTATTCATCTCACCTCCCTATTGCCATCTACCTTCTTTCTCTTGCCTCCTCTTCCTCTTCTTCCTTCCTCTAACTTCTATATTATTATTTTCTTCTCCCCCTTTCCTGCCTTCCTTCTATAATCTCCCAGTCACAAGCTGTCTTCTCGCCCTTTTCTCGGCTTTTCTCTAGCTTCTCTTGTTTCCTCCTCTCTCTTCCTTCTTTATATGATCTCCTAGTTGTCGTGTTTCGTCTCTTATTCCTCAGTCTTCTTCTAACCTCTGTATTCTCTCATTTCCTCGGCTCCTTTCCTTTCCTTCCACACTTCCGTATCATTCTTTTCCTTCTCCCATTTCTTCTTTCCTATTATCACTGTTTTTCTCCCTCATCCATATTCCCCTACCCTCTTACCTTCTCATTTTTATCTTTCTTCTTCGCCGTTTTCCTCTTCACCATGCCTAAAATTATTTCCTCTTTTCCTTTCCTTCCTCCTCCTCCTCTTCTTCTTCTTCAGATCTCTTTATTATCCCATTTCTTTTTTGTCCTTCCCTTTTTTACCTCCTCCTCTTTTTTTCCTTCTTCTTTCTACCATATTCCCCCACTGTTTCCCCTTCTTCTTTCTTACCTTCCTCTTTCCCCCCTTCTCCCTTCTACTTCCTCTTATTTCCTCCCTACCTCTTTCTCCCCTACTCCCTTCTGCCTCCTCTTATTTCCTTCATACCTCTTTCTCCCCTACTCCTGTCCTATCTCTCCCTCTCCCCCTTCTACCTCCTCTTCTTTCCTCCCTTCCTCCTCTCCATCCTACCTCCCCATTATCGCCTTCCTTCTCCCCGTAGAATATTGTCCTAGGTCCGACACCTTCATAAATCTCTCTCTCCGCGTCCCTCTCCTCTCCCCCTCTCCTCTACACTCTCCTCTCTCCCCTGCCTTATCCTTATGACTCTCTTTTTCCTCCTTCTCCCCCTCTCCTCTCCCTATATACAATCTCTCCACTTTCTTCTCCATTCTCCTTATCTATACTCCCTTCTCCCTTGCCTTATCCCGCTGTGTCCTCTACCTCTTCCTTCTCCCTCCTCTCCCTACATCCAGTCTCTCCACTCTCTTCTTTTTCCTTACGTGTCCTCCCTCTCCCTCTCCTCTCCTCCCCCTCTTCCCCTCGTTTCCTCCTGCCTTTCCACCCTCGTCTTAGGTTCACTGAAAAATTGCATATATTAACAAGGTCTTTTGTTGTTTGCTTTCCTTTGTACTCCTTTTTATTCCTCATTCTCTCCCCCTGTCCTCTCCTTGCATCCCATCTCTCTCGCCCACACCCCTCAATTCCCTCTCCTCTCCTCCTTCCTCCCCTCTACCTCTCTCCCCTTTGTAGCCTACCCCCCACAGATTCCTTTTTCCCCTCCCACCATTAGTAAGAAAAATACCCCTCTCAGTCATTTTTTTAGGCGAAAAGATGCTATAATTCTTTCCCCTTGGTTTTCGTCCGCCTTTCCTTGTTGTGTCTGCCCATCATCACCTTCATCACCACACTCGTCGTTGTCATCGTTTTTGTTGTCGTCGCCCTTGTCGTCCTCATTAAAATCATCCACACTATCATCATTACCACCATCGCTTTTACGACCACCATCACTACCATCATCATCATCACTAGTACTGCCACCACTGTTATCATTACAGCCACCTCCACCACCACCACCATCATCATCATTATCATCACACAGTTTCTATTATTATAATGAGTGAGCAGAGAATTTTGCTGTAGTTGCTTAAACCCCGTCTATCTGGCCAAGCAGACCGATCGACCACAGGTAAGCAACCACTTCTGTGAGGTCGCCCCTAAAAAATAGTCCACACCTCCATTCACTGATCACTCACACCCCTGGCCTTAGGCATATTTGTCCATATTTTTAGCAGATGGAGTTCCCGACGTGGTTATATTTATTGATCGTCTAAGTAATCCTTTCACGTTACAAAATGAAGGCACATCGTTTACACATTTTTAAAAAACTGAATTACTCTGAGGTATTCGTAATTTGGGGCTTGGCATAATTTGTTATCTGGATCCTACATCAGTTCATATGGTAGGTGGGTATTAGGGCTACGGTGATGATGATGATGATGATGATGATGATGAAGATGATGACGGGGTAGATTTGGTAATGACGATGATGATGATGATGGTGATGATGGAATAGTTATGGTAGTGGTGATGATAATGATGATGATGGCTTGCAGTACCGATAAACACGGCATACTAAATTTGATGGCAATTATAATAGCTTCCTGTACAAATTTAGTCCCGAAGTAAAAAATGATTAAACGGTCAATTCTCTCGCGCTACGATGATTTTTTTCTTTCTTTCTTTCTTTCCATTTTTCTAATATATTATCTATTTACTTTGCACTTTCTCTCCTTGGCCATTCTTGCAAAAATAATCCTCTCTATAACGTGGAATTTTGTGTCTGTTTGTTAGCACGGTATTCTCGTCAGTTTAAGACGCTCCTTAGCGCATTTTCCTGATAGGTTTATTCAGGAATTTCATGGCCCAGGATATTCACGATATTCCGGAATTTCATGGCCAAATTATGCTTATATTATTCTGTAATTTTAAGGCTACAAAATTCTCATGAAACTTGGAAATCTGACGTCCATATTATTCTTATAATAGTAATATCATGGCCAAATAATCTTTACATTATTTGGTATTTCCAAAGGTACAACATTCTTGGGTTATTCAGTAATTTGATGGTTAAAGAATCCCCACTTTATCCAATAATTGTCCAGAAATTTCATGACACCAGAATCTTCATATTATTCAGTATTTCCTAGCTACATAATTACCATATTCTGTAATTTCACTGCTACAGAACCCTCTTGTTATTCTGTAATCACACACCTACAGACACTGGGTATTGTTCGGCAGAAATCCATTAGCAGTGTTTGTGTGTTCGTCCTGTTATGTCAAGGGTCACTGACTGTCACGCACCTCAGCATGTGTCTGATGTGGCTTTCACCTCAGCTTCCTCCATCCATATCCCTCTTCCACTTCTTAACCCTCTTCCTCTACTTCCCTGTCTCTCCTTGCTTTCCCTCCCCCCCTCCTTATCCCTCTTCCTCCACCTCCCTGTCTCCCCCTTGCTCCCCTCCCCTCGTCCAGTCTCATCCCTCCCTCTCTACCCTTCTTCCTCTCTCTCCCTTCCACCACATCGATACTTACGAGTACCTATCTTCCTTTCCTCCCCTCTGTACCTTTCTCCCTTCCTGTCCCTCTCTCGCTCCCTGCTTCTCATTCTCTCCCTTCCTGCTCCCCCCCCCCCACACTCTCTCACTACCTTGCTTCCTCCCTCCCCCCTGCAGCTCTCTCTCTCTCCCTACCCATTTTCCTCTTTCACCCTGCCTCTTCCATAGTCTAGTTCCTCCGGCTCCCCTGATTCTTCCCTCCCTACCTCCCTCTCGCTCCCTCCCTGCTCCCCACACTCCTCCAGTTTCCTCGCCCCCTCCCGATCCCTCCCAGTTTCTGTCTCCTCTAATACCCTCCCGCCCCCCACCCCTCCCCGGGATCACAAGCCTCCCTTCACGCCATCACCCTGTCTCACCCCCCGTCCTACTCCCTCCCTACTTTCTCCCTCTCCCCCCCACTCTTTGTCCCCTGCCCCCCCTGCTTCCTTGCCCCCTCCCTGCAGTTCTCAATCAGTTCTCTCCCATTCCCCCGAATCAGATCTCCCCTCTATGCCCGTCGCCCCCCTCCCGCCCCTCCCTACCTTTCTCGACCAACTCCCTCCCTATCTCCCATTCCCCTTCCCTACCTTGCTTGCCTTGTTTACCATCCCTCCCTATATCTATCGTTCCCTACCTGCCATCCCTGCCCTCTTCTCCCCCCGCTCCCCATTACTTTCTCCCTGCCTTTCCCACTTTTCCTCCCTTCCCCCCAACTCGTATCCTCGCTAACTCTCCATCCTCACATCTTACCATCCAATCTTTGCCTCTCGTCCATGTCCCTCTTCTGCATTCCCGCCAGGCTCTCTGCTTTTCTGCATCTCTCCCCCTCTCCCTCTTTTCATCCGCCTCTCTCCCTCCCTTCCTAAATTTCCCATCCCTCTACCTTCTTGCCTCCCACCACCACCACCGCTCTCCCCCCTATCTCTCTCCGCATATCCCCTTTCCCACCCTCTTCTCCCATATTTGTAACTACTTCCACCCCTTCTTCTCCCCCCTCACCACTTCCCCGTTGCATCATCTCTCTCTCTTTCTCTAAAATCTCTCTCAATCTTCTATTCTGTATCTACGTCCCCTTTCCCCTCCTCTCTCTCTCTATCTCTCTCTCTCTCTCTCTCCGCTTCTTGCTCCACCCCCGTTCGTGCATCTCGGCCCGTATTGCATGTTGCCTTGCAGGTGTTGCAGTGACGTGCAATAAATGTCTGCTGTCCGCCCTGCAATCATTTATCCACCCACTGACATGCATACCAGCCGTCCTTCATTCTTCTTCCTTCCTCCTCCATTCCTTCTATCCTTCTTTCCCTCTTCTTCCCTCCTTCCTCCTCCTTTCCTTCTTCCATCCTTCCTTCTCTCTTCTTCCTTCCTTCCTTCCCTCCTCCTCGACTCCTCTCATATCCTTCCTTCCCAACCTCGTCCTTTTTTTCCTCCATTACTTTCTCTCTCACTCCTAGCACCTTCACTCACTTCCACTCTCACTTCCAATTTTCACTCACTTCCATTTCATCACTCTCATTTCCACTTTCCTTTACTTTCCCTCATGTTCACTTACTTTCGTTCACTCTCATTCAGTTCTCCTCACTTTCATTCACTTTCCCTTACGGTACTCCCAATCTCTCTCTCGTTCATTCTTGTTCACTTTCCTTCACTCCCATTTACTCTCGTCCACTCTTGTTCACTTTCCCTCACTTCCATTCATTTTCATTGGCTCTCATCTCCATACATTCAGTTTTTCATACTTCCATTCACTCCACACTCTCACCTCCATTCACTTTCCCTACCTCCCATTCACTTTCACTCAGTTTTCTTAACTCTTATTCACTTTCACTCATTTTCACTAACCTTTCCTTACTCTCAGTCACTTTCACTGACTTTCACTAATTCTCATTCACACTCCTCCTCATTCATTTTATTTTCCCAAAGTAAAATTCACATTCATTCACTGTACATAACTCTCATTCACATTCACTCACTTTCCCTGCCTCTCTCACTTTCACTCACATTCACTCATTTTCCTTGTCTTTCTCTCTCTTTCACTCATATTCACTCGCTGTCCCTAACCCCCATTCACTTTCACTCACATTCACTCACTTTCCCTGTTTCTCATTAACTTTCACTCAGATTCACTCACTTCTCCTGTTTCTTATTCACTTTCACTCACATTTACTCACTGTCCCCAGCTCCTCTTTCCCTGTTTCTCATTCACCTCCACTCACATTCACTCACTTTCCCTGTTTCTCATTCACTTTCACTCACATTCACTCTCCTTCACTCAACCTGGTCATTGCCTAGCCTGCTCACGTTCACGCCATCCGTCTGAATATCCTTTATGTCCTAGGAGAGAAAGACATTAAGATTACGTGGGACACACACACACACACACACACAAACACACACACACACACACACACACACACACACACACACAAATAGGGTACATAATCATTAGCAACATCGTCGTCACTGTCACTGTCATAATCATTCTCTTCATCAAAATCAATGACAACTTTAACAATATTATCACTATCATCACTATCATCATCATTATCATCGTCATCACTGCTTTCGTCCTGAGCATCATCATCATCGCCGGGGTTATCATCATTCCTAACATCAACATCAGCAATAATATTAACATTACCGAAATCATCATCATCATCATCATCATCATCATCATCATCATCATCTTCATCATCATCGTCGTCGTCGTCGTCATGAACATTACAGTCATCATCATCACCTTGATAATCATCACAAATGTCATCATCGTGTGTGTGTGTGTGTGTGTGTGTGTGTGTGTGTGTGTGTGTGTGTGTGTGTGTGTGTGTGTGTGTGAGTGTGTGTGTGTGTGTGTGTGTGAGAGAGAGGGAGAATGGGTGCCTGTTTGCCTGTCTTTTTCTGTGTGTGTGTGTGTGTGTGTGTGTGTGTGTGTGTGTGTGTGTGTGTGTGTGTGTGTGTGTGTGTGTGTGTGTGTAGACCAAAACTAACTGAAGAACTCTTAGGGCACGCGTTCGAAGGTAGGGTACACGAGAAAATACGACGAATCTGTTAAGTACACTAATTCTTCAGGCATACTCATGTTTCCTCTGTATCATTCCTAGTACGGGTATATTCAGTACTGGAAGGACCCACTTAGACTGAAGAGGTTAAGAAGTGGGATGAAACGTAAAAGAGTGTATGGGTAAACGTATGTCAGGGTAAGAGATAGGTAAATAGATACGGTAGATAGATAGATAGATAGAAAGAGATAGATTGGTTGATTGATTGGCTGACTGACTGATTGAATGCAAGGTGTGTGTGTGTGTGTGTGTGTGTGTGTGTGTGTGTGTGTGTGTGTGTGTGTGTGTGTGTGTGTGTGTGTGTGTGTGTGTGTGTGTTTTAGTCTCTGTGTGTGAATTAGTGACAGCAATCGTAAAAAAACAACATGAGGGTTACCTACAGTGAACATGTTAGAGGAACAAAAGGGAGGGGAGGAAAAGAAGCAGAGAGAAGACGAAGCAAGAGTTACGAATGACGAACGTAGGAGGAGACAAAATTACGTAGGAGGAGACAAAATTACGTAGGAGGAGACAAAATTACGTCTTAAAACACCTGAACCTCAATACATCACATATAAATTAAACGTTGAAAAGGCCTTGACCACAGAGGTATATATATTTGGTTTAAGTGGCAGTGATCAAATATTAATTTTCTTCGCTCGTGGCACAAGTGGTCGAAGGTTGCGTGTGTGTGTGTGTGTGTGTGTGTGTGTGTGTGTGTGTGTGTGTGTGTGTGTGTGTGTGTGTGAGAGAGAGAGAGAGAGAGAGAGAGAGAGAGACAGACAGACAGACAGACAGACAGAGACAGAGAGAGGATGCATGGCTGTCTTGGAACGTGCATGAAAGTGGGAGAAGAAAAGTAGAAATGCATGAAGAACAGTGGAAGTGAATGGGGATATGCATGGAAGTGTAGATGGGGAAGTGTTTTTGGAGGATGCATGGAAGTGATATGTACTATACACAGTGGTGGGTGAACATGATTAATGATATGAAAAAAGATGTGCGTAATGAATGAAAGTACGGAAGGATGAATAAAAATGTGGAAGGGTGTATAAAAGCGTGGAAAGATGAATAAAAGTTTGGAGGAGTGAATAAGAGTGTGCCAAGATGAATGATATTAAGCTAAGGTGGATGAAAGTGCGGTGGGATGAGTTAAAATGAGGAAAGATGAACGAAAAGTATGAGTGAGTGCGTGAAAATTTGAGAAAATCCATAGTACCATCAAACTAGTTTTTTTTTTACTTTTTTTTTTTTTTAGTCCTTAGCGACCCACCTATTTATTTATTTTTTTTATTTCAGATCACAGCAAGTCATGGCAAAGGTATAATAATCACTCACTATGGAACACTTGAAGAAATATAAATCACAAACAAAAATTATTGGTTACAAGGCGACACTCATCGAGAATCACATACATTTTACCACCAGTATTTAGCAGCGTGTTATTTACCTCTCTCTCTATCTGTCTATCTATCTGTCTATCTATCTACCTACTCACTCCCTTGCACAAGCAGACAGAGTCAACCTTAGGCAACGTCTTGGCTTAGTAATAATGTTGCTATCTCCAGACGATTTATTTCAGCTTTGGAGAGATTCTTGGAGCTGGAAGGTACTGATTATTTACTGTCCTCATGAACCTGTCCAGTGTGTGTGTGTGTGTGTGTGTGTGTGTGTGTGTGTGTGTGTGTGTGTGTGTGTGTGTGTGTAAATGACCAGGTACGTTCGCGTTAGAGGGGGAGGGTAAACTTGTATGCACGTTCAGATGGAGGATGCTTTTAATTTTGTTCTGTCACCATATGATTACACTGAGTTTAGGGGACCTCCATGATTGCAGTGGTTAAAAATAGTGGATAACCTAAGAATATTTCGTAAAGGACAAATACTTCGTCCTTTTTCCCATCATCATCGTGAAAAGACAAGAGCCATGTCATTCTACACTATACTGGCCCACGTACAGCCATGTGCAAAAGTTCCCCGACACTTCGCTGCCAGCTGCTGCAGCGGAAGGTACTACATGAACTGTTTTTACATGATAACAAAATCAAGGGTGAAAAAAATTACGTGAAGACAGGAAATGCTGTCGTTTCGGAAGGCACGAGAAATATGAAAAGCAGGACACAATGTAGAGGACTGTCGGTGAGATTTTGCTGAAGATTGAACAATATGAAACTTCACAGGGTATACTGTCCTTTCCCTCCCCACTACCCTCCACTATTCCAGCGCGTCACATACCTCTCGTTCTCTCCACCATTCCAGCGCGTCCCCGTCCCTCTTGTTATCTCCACCATTCCCGCGCGTCCCCCTCCTTCTCTTTCTCTCCACTATTCCAGCGTGTCCTTATCCGTCATGTTCCCTCCACCATTCCAGCGCGTTCCCGTCCCTCTCGCTCCCTCCGCTATTCCAGCGTGTCCTTATCCCTCACGTTCTCTCCACTATTCCTGCGCGTTCCCGTCCCTCTCGCTCCCTCCGCTATTCCAGCGTGTCCTTATCCCTCACGTTCTCTCCACTATTCCAGCGCGTTCCCGTCCCTCTCGCTTTCTCCATCACGTCACCTTCTCCCTCTTGTTCTCTTCCTAATTCATCGCCCTCTTTCTTCCACCCACCAACTGCTAAGAGGCCTGAATAACCCAGTCCTCCTCAGCATCCACGCCTAAAGAAATCTGGAACTTCCATACACCTTCATAACCAAATTTATATAACTGGCAGCGAAAGGACGGGGAAATCTAATGCTGCTTGCTTTCCCTTGTACTCGATTGTTTTAATGATATGGCGATAGTGTGTCATTAAAAAAAAAATCCAAGCACACATTTCTGTTTTCATGGAGATTTTGTTTATTAGTGAAGGCGTCAAAGATTGCTAGATCTAACCCATCCAGCATGAAGTCACTCTAAACTTAATAATAATAATAACAACAGTAGTAGTAGTAGTAGTAGTAGTAGTAGTAGCAGTAGTAGTAGTAGTAGTAGTAGTAGTAGTAGTAGTAGTAGTAGCAGCAGCAGTAGTAGTAGTAGTAGTAGTCGTAGTAATAAGAGTAGTTGTAACAGTAATAGTAGCATAAAATACGGCATTGTAGTAAAGCTCATATCATACACGTAAAAATCATAACCATATCTATAAAACTGACGGTGAAACGACGGAAAATCTATTGCTATTTACCTTTCTTTGAACTCGTCTGTATTAAAACGACAGAGAACGGGCTGCCGATAAAAAATTCTTTCTATCGTACATTCCTATTTACCTTTGGCGTTTATTTCGAATGTGAATATGACTGAGGCCCCTGCATTGTCCTTTTTTATTTCATTTATCTTTTTCTTGTTTTTTTTATGAATGTCTCTGTTTGGTGTACTTAAGCTGCACTGAAGTTGAAGTTATGCACGGATTTCAGAGATTCACTGTGGATATTAGTATTGGTGTGTGTGTGTGTGTGTGTGTGTGTGTGTGTGTGTGTGTGTGTGTGTGTGTGTGTGTGTGTGTGTGTGTGTGTGTGTGTGTGTGTGTGAGAGCCATCAGTCACTAAAACACATAAAAACATACGGTACATCATAAATAAAGGACAAGGTAATGAAGTTAGATTTTAAAATTAGTGGTGCAAGGAAGAGAATCAAAGAAGAGAATAAAGAGCAAGAATTTATTTTCACTCTTTTCTAAGTTAGTTATTCTTGACCTACTAAAGCCAGTGATCTAATTTTTTTTAGCTATTTCTTGTTGCCTTCCGACTATTTTATTTAAAGTCTGTGAGTGCCGTAGTAGAAAGGGATAGAAGAAAGCTGTATGTAACCTTTCCATTAATAGCCAGTCTCTCCTAAGGTAAAGAAAATCGTCTTAAGGAAGCTGGTACAAAAAATATATATATATCGTCGGAGTGAAGCAATTAACCCGTTTCGTAGGCTCCACCGACTTCTATATTTATTTTCTGTTCTCTCTTTCTCATTATATTTTGTTTTTTCTTTTTCTTTTCTTTTCTTATTTTTTAACCGAATTCCTTTGTTTAGCATTAGAATGGGAAAATTGGGGGGGAGTTTTCACCTCGCATTTTTTTTTTTAATCCACATTTACATTTTAATGATATTTTGTATCGGCTTTCATGAAGGAAAATAATTAATCATTCAGCTCTGCCGTAACTATAACCATTAGTTACCGTAACAGAGGGTGTTCTCATTCTATAGTTAAGCAACAGCAAGAGTGCAATAACGTGTGCGCCTATATTAATTTCAAATATTAATTCCTATAACGCGAAATTAATTAGCAAACAGATTATTAAGTTTTTGGGTAGCTGTTTCGAACAGGAGGCGATTGATACAGCCTTCATTAACCCATATAAATCTAAACAACTCCTCAATACTGAATAAAATAAATGAAATAAATAAAAATAATATGTTCTTTTAATCCAGCACCAGCTCTCATGACGCAAAATTAATCACTGTACTAATCCATAACTCGAGCCATCATTTACCGTAACACAGGACACAGTTTTAGGGGCAGGGATTTCGGACGCAACAGGCACACTAGAATATTTATTGTCTGGGTGTCAAATTGTGCGTGCTGGCAACATATACAAAAGGTTTTGCATATATTACGGCAGGTGTGCTGGTGGTGGTGGTGGGTTTATGCCCGTAGACTTATGACATAGAGGACAATATTTTTTTACTTTTTTTTCAATTCATCATATAGAGGATATTTTTTACGTGTTTTTCCCTAATTTATGATATGGGAGACAATTTTTTTTTTTTTTTATGATATGGAGGATATTTTTGTTTGCTTCTTTTTTTCTAATTATGATATCGAGGACAATTTTAAAGCCTTTATTTCTAATTTATGATATGGAAGACATTTCTTTTACGCTTTATCTCTAATTAATAAGAGGGACAATTTACTTTTACACTTTTTAGGGTTATGATACGGAACGCTATTTTTGTGGCCAATTTATTAACCTTTCATGAGACCTTTTTAGCCTTTGCTGATTTATATCGATTATTTTATTTTGCTTTATTTTATTTATGACATGGCAAACTTTTTTTTATCTTTGGAGGGGGCATGATATGGAAAATACTGCATCTTTTTACTGTTTTTATTTTACTTGTGATGTGAAAGAGAATAAATCCTTACTCTTTTTTTTTTTTTCACTTATGATATGGATGACAATATTTTACTATTTGTTTACTGAATGATATGTACGACAATTTTTTTTTATTATTACTGATCCGGAAAATCATAATATTTACTTTCCCTAAGATAAACTATTTTTTTTCCATATTGCGGGCTGGATAATATAGACAACAATAATTTTCTTTTTCTTTTTTAATTTCTACAATTTTAGACAGCAGTGTCTTGCTTCACTTTGAGGATATACGTGTGATATGGCCGACGATTTTTTTGTTTTTGTACACTTTTGGCTTTGTATACTTTTTTACGATTTTAATTTTACTTCAGAAGTGTTTTGTTTTGCCTTTTACTTACTTCACTGACGATACAACCAAACCTTTTTTCTCTTTGTTTATGATATGGTTGACGATATTTTTGTTACTCTTTATAGATGTGAGATATAGCAATGCATAACCCGTTGTTTTCGAATTTAATTATATGGGATTTGTGATATGGGCGAAACATTTTGGTACTTATCCCCCTCCCCCGTTCTTTTTTTTTTTTTTTTTTTTTATGCTGGTTATGGCCATAAATAATTTTCCTCTTACACTTTTATTATCTGTGACTTAATTTACAATATTTTATATCACCATACATCTGAACGCTCTATATAGCCACAAAGAGCTTTTTCTTCCCCCCCCCCTCTCTCTCTCTCTCTTATTTGGAAGGCTACACAAAAAGTTCTCCATTATTTTACTTCCCATGTTAACGGCAATGTTGTTCTTCCTTTTGACTTAATGTGCTCAACATTTTTTTTACATGATATGGTTGCGTATAATGTTTCTCTGCCTTTTTTTCTATATGTGGTACAAAGTGTTATAAAAATATTCCTACTTTTTCCCCGCACCAACAGGCGTGGCCAGATCAAGTCTGTGTCCCTCACTGGATTCGGTTGGAGTGGGTGCGGATGACAAAAGTTTCCTTTTCCTTGAGTTACTTAAGACAGACAACTTATTTTAGTATGGAAAAAAAAAATACCATATTCTTGACTCATTCGAAAAACTGACATGCATTTTGCTCGTTACCACCAGAGTTTACGTCAGCTTAATTAAGGAAGGCTTTCCGAACTGGGGAGAAAAAAAATATATTCATTACAAGCTGCATAAGGATTAATGTCCTAAGCAGAGTCGAATTAATGCTGGTTTAGCAGTAATGGAAAAAAAAAAAAAAACATCAGATTCATTTTCAAGAAAACCAATATTTTTTTCTCGTTCTATATTTCCATTTTTATTTTGTCTACAACGCATTTTTTATATAACCTTCAAGGGACGATGTGCAAGGTATCAATTTTTTACAAGCATATTTCTCGGTGCAGAGGAGGAAAAGAAGAGAAAATATAAACTAGAAAGGATTGCACAGGCTATATGCAATTTTTCTTTTCCTAAAAATTTGTGCACAGTTATTTTCAGGTCTGCATTTCTCACGTTTCTACCTTTAGCCAGATTTGAAATAAGCAGTAAGATGGAAAACATATATGCTTTGATTTTGTGTCGTGTGTGTGTGTGTGTGTGTGTGTGTGTGTGTGTGTGTGTGTGTGTGTGTGTGTGTGTGTGTGTGTGTGTGTTTTGCCGACTAAACATCCAAAAACAATAAATAATATACCTTCCTTGATATCCTACTTTCCGAAAACGACAGCGTCTTAAATACTCTTTAAAATACTTGAGAATTTTAATCGTAGCAAATACTGGAATAGTTTCATTTTAAGATTTTCCTTTTGTTCTTATAAATTACACTAACGGCTGAAAAACAAAAAATGTCTTGGTCCAAATCTCTTACCAAGACGGATGAGCTTAGTAAAAAAGGCAATAAAACACACCACACAGACACACACACACACACACACACACACACACACACACACACGCACATTTTCAAAGCACTGACATCAGCATTTAATCAATCAACCAAAACCACTTCAGAAATATGTAAAGAAAGATCTCTCTCTTTCTCTCTCTCTCATTCCCTTGAAACCTCCCTCACAAGTACAATACAATCCCTATCCCTCTCTCTGACTTAGCACGGCCCATTTAAAGCAGCATCGGGGCTAAATATTGTACTCAAGTGTATTAAAGTGTATTAAAGTGTACTCCAGTGGCCCTTCTTTTATATCACCTGGGGGTAATAAGAATGTAATAAAAAAAGTAATCGTCTTTCCCTGTGACTCACTTTCAGCTGAATAAAATCGTCTGGCGTTAACAGGACATAACAGTGGAAAGGAATACGTAAGGAATTTCAAGAAAGTAAATTTTTCCATCAACATCTTCCTTCAAAAAAAAAAAAAAAAAAAAAAAAAATGAGCTTAGGAACGTGTTCGGTGGGGTGAGAGAGATAAAGAGTCGCAGCTGAGAAACTGGGGACGACTGGAGGATGAGAGAGAGAGAGAGAGAGAGAGAGAGAGAGAGACAGAGACAGAGACAGAGACAGACAGACAGACAGACAGAGACAGACAGACAGACAGACAGACAGAGGTATTGATAAGACCTGGAGACTAAGACTATGGGCCAGTTTCTCGTCAGCTTAAGAGTTCCTGACACCCCTTTCTCTCTCTCTCTCTCTCTCTCTCTTTCTGTCACTGCTCCCCTCAATCTCCAAATCTCTGGAATTAAAGTCCATCCCTCGCTGCATCCCCACGCCGGGAAAAATGCACACATACATTTGTCACATAAAAATACACACATGCACCCAAAGTCATGCATATTCTCCGACACGCACACGCAAGCCCGCCCTCACATATATACTTACATACATTAATACACACACACACACACACACACACACACACACACAGCTGTACCAGAATAATCAGATCACTCTATATGACAATACAATTACACTCTACTACCGTATATATTATTTTTAAAACTTACTGTACATATTACATTACAGTAATTATCTCATTATACTGCATCTGAATGTTAGGGAGGAACGGAAAGGATTATTGTAGTTAAGAATAAAAAGCTCGTGGATAAGAAAACGAGAGAAATCAAAAATACAAAAACTGGTGTAGGTAGTCACGTCCTTCACTGAACAGATAAGAGCTAAACAAGGAGGATAACTGAGTGGCAACCTGAGATGAAGTGAGAGGAAGGGGCAGACAGAAAGCAAGATGGAGAGAGAAGATTCGGAGATTTGCTAGGACTGGATGGAACAGGTTGACAGCCAACGGAGGAGAAAGGAAGAAGATGGGGGAAGTCTTTGTAGTGCAGTGAACTAATTTAGAATAATAATGATGATGATGATGATGATGATGATGACTATGATGATGGTTCAGAAAATACAGAATATTAGGGTGAAGTCAACAGTTCTTCGGTTCACCATCTCTTCTCTCACTGACTTCCTTCTCTCTCATTTTGCTACAATGATGTATATCTCACTTCAATTTCTGTTACTGATGTTCCCGTTGCTGCTCTTTTTAATTCTCCGCCAACATTTTTACCCAAATACAGTGGGCACGTAGCACCCGTCTGGCTACACACGCTCATCCTTTTTATCTCCAATCCTAAAATGAAAGAGTTAAATGGCATGTCATCTCTCTCTCTCTCTCTCTCTCTCTCTCTCTCTCTCTCTCTCTCTCTCTGCCTGTTATTTCTAGTCATATCCGCTCAATGTATTCATATATTTCTAAATGAACAGGACTTGACTATGATTTTTATTTTACGAAATCTCTGGAATGGACGAGTTTGTAGTCAATCAGCCTTTGATTCCTTATGATAAAAAAAATATATATATTATGAATTTCAGAGGCAAACCAGTCCATATATATCCAAACACACTTTAATCCCTACACTACAAGCGTCGTATTCTGAATAAAACCGTAAGCCATCAGCAAGAATAAAACTGGAAAAGTAAATCAAACCGAAGAGGTAAACTGATATGGATTCTTAATTTCTACTCTTCTAAAGATTTCCCATACGCTGAATAAAATCGTCTATCGCAAGCAAGGACAAATGAGGTAAATTCCAATAAAATCAAATAAACGCGCCACTTTACTGAACGATTTAATAATTCCGCAAGGTTCACTCATTTCCCATCTCCCGACTCCCTTCTTTTCTTATTCATGACCCGGATGGCGGCGAACATGACGAAATCTAAGCGCCCAGGATCTGACGAAATGTAGGTGGGTCTAAAGCTGGTATAATTTCATCACCTTAGTTTGGAGCAGATATTCGTTCTTTAGCAGCTTATTTTTCACCTAGTGCCTTCACTTTAATTTGGCTCTGATTTTCTTCCTTTTGCAGCTTATTTCTCGTGGATAAGTGGCAGAAAAATGCAGTGCTTCGACACATCTTTTCCATGGCACATCTTCGTAACTAACATCATATTCTATTGTTGATCATTTGTTACAACTCAGCATTCAAGATGGAGAGATGCCAATTTTAGGCCAAGTGAGAGTAACAGGAGTATAGATATTGCTAAACAGTCCTTGCAGAATAAAAAAAACAAACCCTTTCAATTCGAGGACGTCATATATACTGTACTAAATTCATGCTATCTCCAAATGAACGATAAGGGCACTCAGTGGAGGGCATACCCCGCCTCGCTGGTCGACCTTTTATCAGCAAGATTGTAACGACTACGACGACGACTACGATGAGTTGGAGAAGGAGGACGAGGAGGAGGAGGAGGAAGATAATGGCGATGATGATGATGATGATGACGATGACCTACTTTTACCAATAATTAATTCATTCATCCTTGAGTCAACAGGAATATACCCACATTAATTTTTTCATGATCTTTCCAATCTTTCTCTTGTAATATAGCGAAAACACAGACAGGCTGGCAGACAAACAGGCGATCAGGCAAGGGTGAAAACATTACCTTATTAACTTTCGCTGACGGAGGTAAAAAAACGTACGAAAGAAAGCTTTGGAAGGGATAGAGTAAATGGGAAAAACAAATAACAGGATAATGATGAGAGAGAGAGAGAGAGAGAGAGAGAGAGAGAGAGAGAGAGAGAGAGAGAGAGAGAGAGAGAGAGAGAGAATTCCCCCAGCACACGGCAGTAAGAGGTTGACGATGATGGAACAGAAGGTTAAGAGTCTACTGGGGAAGCGTCAAGGCTAGTTTGTGTGTGTGTGTGTGTGTGTGTGTGTGTGTGTGTGTGTGTGTGTGTGTGTGTGTGTGTGTGTGTGTGTGAGAAATCTAATCTTCCCTTTCTCCACAATCAAACTCTACTCAAATTCTGCCTTTAGTGTAAATAATCAAAATATTATCCACGACACCCTTGTAACTTTGTCTCTTTTTTTTTTTTTTTTGCACTGTCTTCTTCATCTTTAAATCATCTTCCAGATTATATATTCTGTATAAAATTAAAAATAAACTGAAGGTAAGTATTAGACTTTGATAATATTAATTGTTATTCGTTTTTTTTTTTATCTCTACAATCAGAAATAGTTCATGAGTGAATATGATACAATATACGGCTAGAAAATTATATATAACATGAGGGCTAGGAAAGACTTTCGGTGTTGAATGGGTTAATGAAGGCTAAATCCCAGCAAAATAATAATAATAATAATCCCAAACACAGTACATTTGCGTCTTGTAGCAGCAAGAATAAAAAAATAAACATCGTCAGGCTGAAAAGGTTAATGCCTGCGTCAGATCTCAGTTTTATCTCGTCGATTCTTCCACCAGTCTTCAAACACAACAAAACAGCCGACTCCTTCAAAACAACAAATGATCCTCGTTTCAAAGCCCTTCCTCTCACTTAACCTGATTGGGTCGTCTCCCCTCTTTCAAAAATACTGTATATTTATTATTTTCGTCTTGTCTCTCTCACATTCTTTTCCAGCTTAACTATTTTCGTCTTTATATCTCCTTCATCACTTTTCCTTAATCTCTGGGGTCGGAAAAAATATTAACTGTTTTTCTTTCCATGCCAAAAAGAGAGCACCAACATGATTGCTAGCATATCAAAGGGAATGTAAGATGGTCACCACACAGCTACGGTATACTAACATGCGTCTGTGTAGGCTATATTGCCGTGATAATTAATGAACATACAAAAATATAGGATCTCTAAATTTGCGTGTTACATGGTTTGACGGTTGATGTTTCTTTCAAATGCCTAAATAATAAAATAAGGAAATAAAAAGAAATATCTGGAGCTATTGGTCCAAGGAACAATTGCGCCAAGTTTGAAATGGTGAAGAAATAAATGAATGGCGCCAAATTGAAGAAACGTTTGGAAAAAAGAAAAAAAAAATGGGGAAATACAGCAGCTCAACATTTTGCTTTGAAGAAATAATGGATCAGTTTTGGTAAAATGATATTCAGTCCAGAAATTAAATAAATGACAAAAATCAAAATCCGTGCACTTAAAAGGCTGGAGACCATAATCAGAGGGAACCCCCCCACAGAGAGAGAGAGAGAGAGCGGTGTGTCAGCTTAACAAGTATAAAGCTGGCGATTAGTCTTGCTCACAGAGAATTCGCTTATGCTTAAAGTAGAAGGGTGGAAGTGGAGGTGCTTGTGGTGGTTGTGGTAGTTGTGGTTGTGTGGTTGTGGTAGTTGTGTTTGTGTGGGTGTGGTAGTTGTGGCTGTGACAGTGTGGCTGTGGTGGTTGTGGTAGCTGTGGTTATGTGGTCGCGGTTGTCTTACTGTGGCTGTGGTGGTTGTGGTGATTTATGTACTGGTGGAAGTGACTGTTGTTATGTGATTTGATGTGGTGACTGTGGTAGTGTGGTGAAAGTGGGATCGTGGTGATGGTTCTGGTAGTAATGGTAGTACCAGTGGCAGTGGTGGTAGTGGTGGTTGTGGTCGTAAGAATAATGATGACTCTGGTAGCAGTAATAGCAGAGGTGGTATTGGTGATGTGGTAGTGGTGACTGTGGTACAAACAGCTGTGTGGTTGTGGTAGTGCTGAGAATGATGGTGGTGGCGGTGGTCGGAATGGTCATGGTGGTGGTGGTAGTTATGGTAGTGTGGTCGTGGTAATGGTTACAGTGAGTTATAGTGTTGGTTGTGGTACAGTTGGCAATATTTTTTTTCCTCTTTTTTCTGCAGTTCTCTTTAAAAATACAAATCTTTCATCTGTATATGCTCTCTCTCTCTCTCTCTCTCTCTCTCTCTCTCTTTCTCTCTCTCTCATCATCATCATCATGTCTCTTAACTGTCTCCCTTATTAACTGTCTCCTCTATTATTATTATTATTATTATTATCATTATTATTATTATCATTAATTTTTCGGTATCATTTTCATAATTTTTGTTCCTACGCCTCCCCCTCCTCTAGAGAGAGAGAAAAAGAGACTGCTGAGGATAAAATCTACGGAAGGTAACTGCGGTATCCTGGAAAAGGTAAGGATAGTGGGTAAAAAATCGCTTTAGGGTCAAAGGCTTGTGTTATGGATATGAGCACCCCGGTTAAGCGCCTCATGTCCTGTACCTCCACCTTTACGTCATGCTTACTATTAATATTACTACTATCCTATACCATACAATAACAGAATAACACAATAACATCCACAAAACTCCTAGAACACCATATCTAGCTCCGAGGTATGAATGACCATGAATGACCCCCCTCCCCCCCTTGCTGTAGACCTAAATAATACAACATGAATAATTATACAACACGAAGTTACGCATGGCAGACGTGGGTATTGTCTTGTCCCAGTATTTCCCTGTGTTGAACTTACAGTCTAGGTGGTGGCGCAGATTTCAGGGGAACTCTGTGGAGAATGGAGTTTAGACACTGTTTGATTTAGTGCATCTCTGTGTTGTTGTGTAATGATGTGGTGTGGTGCGGGAGGGGGAGCTTGGTGTGGTGGTGTGGTGTGTGGTGTGATGTGATGTGATGTGGTGTGTGGTGTGATGTGATGTAGTGTACTGTAGTGTAGTGTGCTGAGGTTCGGGATGTGGGATGTTACTGTATGATGTGAACTGGGTCAGGTATTAGAGTATGGGTGGGTAGTGGATGAGTTCTATGGTAAGGGTAAATGCTGGTGTGAGGAGGGGTAATATGATGCATTGTGGTGTGTGTGTGTGTGTGTGTGTGTGTGTGTGTGTGTGTGTGTGTGTGTGTGTGTGTGTGTGTGTGTGTGTGTGTGTGTGTGTGTGTGTGTAGGGGACAAAGAGCTGTGTGTGTTTCGTGCTGATACGCGAGTACTGTAATTCTGTGATTGGGTGATATGTAGTGTTTTGTTCTCTGGTATAGTCTCTCTCTCTCTCTCTCTCTCTCTCTCTCTCTCTCTCTCTCTCTCTCTCTCTCTCTCATCCTCTCCAGCTCGTTATTGCGGTGGAACAAGTAGGATGGGCAAAAAGCATTCCTGGTGGTAATCAAGGTGGGTAAACAGGCCTTTCAGCCCGGCACACAGCACAGCACAGCAGAGGAAATCACATCACAACACAGTACATCACATCACTGCACAACACAGGAAATCACAGCACAGCACAGCACAGCACAGCACAGCACAGAGCAGGACAGTCTAGCACAATACAGTACGCCACACCACACTGCACACATTACAGCACAGCACAGCATAACACAGCACAACATAACACAGGCAGTATCTATAGCCTCTTCAACTCGAGGACACTTTTCTTCACCATTGCAGCAACAAATGACCTTAATCAGCTTAGGATCAACGTCTCCCTTATGGTCAATGACTTTCAATTATCAGACACCTTTTTATGGATTATTCTTGCCAAAGCCAGAGTCTCTAATTCAGTTTCAGGTCACGGTCTCTTTCAATTCTAGGACGCCATTTTGCAGGTTGTACTTTCTACAGGCTGACTGTCTTATAAATTTTAACAGCAATTCACCCTGTAACCCCTTCCATCCTGTGACGTATTTTAATTGTTCTTCTTACTACCTCCAGACGATTTTATTCAGTCTAGAAAGCATCCTGGAAGTTAAGGTATTAATGAAGGTTATATCCAACCTCAAAAGCGTAATATGCCTTTCCGAAAATGAAACTGCTCGGTGAGAGAATGAAACGGAAATTTAACCCTCTGTCAGAAAATTGTTAGGTGTGAGCTATGCCCCTTTTACTATAACTTGGCCTAAAATTGTCATCTCTCCACCTTGATTACTGAGATGTAGTAACAAATTAGCATTAGAATATGATGCTAGTCAAGAAGAAGTGTCATGGAAAGGGTGTAGAGCTGTTGTACTGTCGTTTTTTGGCAGTGAGCTATGCGAAATAAGATGCAAAAGGACGAAAATTTGGGCCATGTGAGAGTAAAAAGAGTATAGATTCGTTTATCCATCGTTCATCTGCTGCCAATTACAATACTTTATCCATGAATCATTTCCTACTAGATACAATAGTTTATTCACGAAATGTCTGGCCTTAGAGAGAATAATTCATAAATCGTTTAGCGCGAGTTAGAACAGTTTTGCCATTCATTAGATCCAGCACAGGAACCGCAGTGAGAGGGTCAACCATTCCTGTATTTTGACATATTGGTTTTTTACTCTCTACCGCCCGATTTTTTTTTTTCTAATCCAATTTAGGGGAGACCTGCTGCTGGGAAAGGATTATCAACATTTACTTAGGCAACACACAGTCAGTCCACCAGCGAGCAAGCAGCCAGGCGGGATATGGGTCCTGTAAACACACACACACACGCAAACACACACACACACACACACACACACACACACACACACACACACACACACACACACACACACACACACACACCGGGGATTAATAAAATGTGTACATATATATTCTGAGGCAATGAATGCGCTTCTCACAGTCTAGTCTGGGCTACGTTACATTAATCTCGTTGGTATAAACGTAGAGTTATTTTGTTTTAACTGGATAGAACTGAGCCACTCTCATATTTTCATTACTAGGTCGTAGCTGCATGAAATTCGGTGAGCCTTAGCTGCGAGGTAAATATGAGTCTCCTTGGTTACTAGTCAAATCTGCCCTCCACTCTGACAAAACCTGGCCATCAACAGAGCTGAATGACGCCAAGGATTATTCTAAGACCAGAGTAAACGTGAAACTGTAATACTTATATGGATACACACTAGATGAATTCACGATGGCAAATTACAGTAGAACTTCATGATGAGGGGCAATCATAAATCAGGATTTTCAATCATCACCCTCATCATCATCATCATCATCACCATCATCATCATCATCACCATCATCATCCTGACCTCTTGTTCCCACTTATGGATGGGCGAAGAAGGATCAAGAAAACAAGGAAGGAGAAAGCATGATACAGGGAGAATTATCAACTAGGAAGCCCAGTCATGTCTCTCCCTCCATTACAGTAACCATTCACTCGCCATACAGTCCTTCAAAAATGTAGCTGTTAAAAAAATGAAAAAAAGAATGAAAGGGAAAGGGAGAAGGAAAAAGAAAGAATGAAAGAGTAGGAAAAAAAATAGAAAGAAAAGGGAAGGAAAAAGTAAAAAAGAAAGAGAAAAAGAAAAGAAAGTTGTGAAAAATACGAAAAGGGAACAAAAGAGGTAATGTGTTGGGTGAAAGAAACTGATGAAATAGAGCAAATAGGATCAGGCAGCCATTACACGCTGAAAGAGAGAGAGAGAGAGAGAGATGAAAGCAAGCGAAGGGCTGGAAGTAGGAGAGGTAAGAGACCGTCCTGATGGAGTAAATGAAAGACGAGGAGAGAGAGAGAGAGACGGCTTGAGGAAGGCAACAAAGAACATCATTATCTTCATCATTATCATCATCATTATTACTGTCATCATCATCATCATCATCATCATCATCATCATCATCACTAACGCTGAGGATTGACTGAAATCTTTTCTGAAAATTTTATTAACAAGAAGTAACCTTTTGCACCTGGTAACATTTTTTCTTTATTTATTCTTGCTATCATTTGGCTCTTTTTAATATTTAGGAAAAAGCTTTAATGGTGAAAGTGTTGTTGTAGACTATATCTAACCCTACCAGTAAAGAAGAAAATTCCTGAGTCAAACAAAAGCATTATGCAGTACCAAAATGAAATTAAAGAAACTGCAACACCAGGTTAAAAGCGCTGTCATACATTTATCGTAAATTATTATCGAGTGAATTATGAAGATGATCATGGGAAGTCGATGGGTTTTGCTTCGTTACCCATCTCCACTCCTTCACTTTCTTTTCTTTGTTCTCTGATTTACTCGTGATGATGCTCTTCATTGTCTCCTCTTCGGTACTCTCAGTTTTTTTCTATTCACTGATCTTTTTCTCTTTCACTAGTGCACTCCCTTTTCTTCTCGTTGATCCCGTCCGTTTCATCCTTCTTTTTCTTTTCCTTCTTCTTCTTCTTCTTTTTCTTCTTTCTATTCCACCTCTCTTTCATCTTCTTCTTCTTCTTTCCTACGGTGTTTTCCATTTTCTTTTAAGCACTGACTCTATCTAAACATTGGTGCTCTCCATTTTCACTTTCTCAGTGGCGGTCCCCGATTTCTTCTTATGCTTTCTTTTTGAGGGATATCTTGCGTTAATTTCTTTCTTGAATCTCTGGAAAGGTAGGTCAGGCGGTCAGTTTACAAAAGTCTGTTTAAAAAGGGTATGTGGGCGCTGACAAATATCGCCATTTAAAATAGTCGACTGTTTACAAATGACGTCAACATTTCAAAAGTACTGTAGATAATCCATTGTTTACACACGATGTCAGTTTACTAACACAAAGGTAGATGTCTAACCTTACAACCGATGTCAGAAGAGATATTTAATTACTTACAAATGACGGCAAATCACTACTATAAGAGCAAGGTGAACTTTCGATTGTTTATAATGACTTGACCCTGATAATGTATAATAATTTGGGATATTCGACTGTCTACGAACAATGACGAGTAACCAAAACAGAAGCAGATAATTGACTTCTTACTAACATTTTCGACTGTTTACAAATGACATCACCTTACCAAGACAACGTAGGCTAGAAATCTGACTATTTATATATGACGTAAAATTATGAAACAAATTACTAAGGTGTCATATTTAGAAACAAGATGGTAAAGAAGAAATGCTGGGGAATTTCCTTAGTTCACGGAAATACGAAACTACTCTTATAAGTACCTCGCAAAAATTAGACAGATTTGTAGTTTTATTATTCCTATTTACCGACAATACTACATAGGATATAAACTTCTGAGTTGTTTATAATTTGCCTTATTTTTACATGATAATTAACATTGACGAAAAACTAGGTGGATAAATCATAGTTCTATTGATTTCCCAACAAACGATCCATCTTATAGACGTTCGAGTTTTGTATAATATTTTCTCTGGTTAATTATAGGTACCTCTGCAATCGACCCACTCATTTTAAAGAGCGCCACTCGTGCCCAGTTTAGTGTACTCTCTCTCACGTTTGTTAAAGGCTTCTCTCACTAGGCACATCGATCGAATTATAGATCTATCGAATTTACCAGAACCGAGTCCTATCATAGAGCTCAAAACTAATATTCTTAGATTCAATTATAGGATACTCGTAATAGGTATAAAAGATTAAATTAGAGACCTATCAGATACAACTTATCCGACCCACCTGATAGAGATGGGAGTTGTGTTCAATCTGGTGGACTCTAGCCGGATCTGTGCTGAGTTTCTGAAATCCTCGGTGGCATAGGAAGGCGTTGTTTAGTATGTGCCACGAGTAACCAGCCCTTGTCGTCTCTAGCACCTGATACACACACATATGGAGCCATCATCATCATCATCATCATCATCATCAATATCAGCACCACCATCATCAATATCTTCATCATCATCATCAATATCTTTACCACAAACATCATAACCTTACCTCGCCGTCTTCATAGCATTATACACACCCTAATTCGTAGTCATCATTTTTATCAAGGTCATCTTCGTCATCATCATCATCATCATCATCCTAACCCTCAGCAGAACTATCGTCATTATACTAAGTCACCATTATCATCACCCTAACCCTCAGTATCATTTTCATCATGAATCCTAAATCACCATCATCGTCAAACATCAGAACGAGAATCATCACCTGACTGGACCTCGTGAATCCGTAGCCCCTGAAGCGCTCATCGTAAAGCGGGACATCGGATCTGGCAACATAAACAGGCTCCCAGAAGCTCGCCCATTTATCGATATCATACGCCACCTCCAGAGACGGGGTAGTTTCTGTCTTCTCCCACAGCCACAGTTTTGAGTTGTGCTGGTTGGGGCCGTAGACTCTGATGTGGAACCGCTGGGCCAATTTCTTCTTCAGGAGATATAGCAGTTGCCGCTTGTCCGTCGGGTTGTTCTTGACGCTGTCGTGGATCTCGTAGACTGGGATGATGTAAGCGCACTTCTTACAGCTCTTAACATCATCCTTGGCCAGGAACTGATTAAGCTGCCTGGCCATACCTTCCACTAGAATCATGTCCACGTCGGTTGTCATGGAGTACTCAGTGCCACATCCACTGCGGGCCACATTCCGCAGCAAGTTTTGAGGGTAGGATGCATTTCGTAGTGCTGCAGTCAAAGAGGCAGGTCGTAGATCTTTTAGTAAGTGTTCATTTACCTCCTCTGGGTCACTCTCACAGGACCAAGCAGACGTCAAATACCCTGCCATATCGTCCAGAATAGAGGGAAGCGTTTGTGGGTATGAAAAATGAAATGCCACCCTCTGGCGCACTTTTTCTGAGCATCGTCTCAGAAATTCTATCATGGCGAGTGCTACAGAATAGTCGTGGCCTGGAACAAACACAGCCACGGACAGAGGCCCCGTCCAGGTGTCGACTTGATGTGCCACCCAGAACAGGTGCTCCACGGATGTCTGCGTGGCCACACACACCTGCCACTCCTCACCCACCTGCCTCCACCTCTCCCCCACCACCGAGTACATATGTGTCTTGAAGGAATGCGACCTGTCTGCTTGGCCAAGGCTGGTGTCAATCACTGCCGGTAGTTGCTGTGGTAAAAATGGCACCGAAAGAAGTGATAGTGAGCAAAACAGCTTACAAAAGGACTCTCAGTAGGCAATACTGTATGTGTGTGGGGGGGGGTGAAGGGGTAATGACCTTTTTGCATTTCATATATTCACTGTCGAATTGGAGGAAGGTTTTTTTCCTTTTAGTCTCTTTTTGTCTCCCTGCCTGTCTATGGAAAACGTAATTGTAGAATCATAACGAAAATTTGCATGGAAGTTCCTATACGCTCAAGAATGAAAGTGCGTCTTAGTATGACCTTTCAACTGACAAGAGAGTATACTGTGATTTGTTTCGTCATGAGAAACTTAGAGACTGGTAACAATAGACGTTTTTGCAGGGTTAGTCTATAGCATCCTGTATGAATTGCTAAGTGTGGCACAGGCATGCACACTACTGAATGCTTTTCTAGTTTTAGTGTACATGTCAATCTTCTATAAAGCAACTCAGCACAATGATGCAGCTTCCACCACTCGCTGACACGTCTCTAATCAGCAATGCGATTATAGTTATGCAGAAGCGGATCTAAAGGAGAAGAGCGAGGCGACACACACTTCCACCACATACCCACACCAAACCCACCATGACTGACACACACCTGCCACAAATCCACTACGATATCACATCCAATACATATCCATCACAAACCCACCACAAACCCATCCCAAACCCGCCACACACACACACACACACACACACACACACACACACACACACACACACACACACACACACACACACACACACACACACACACACACACCACAAACCCACCAAGTCACACAAACCCACCACACACACAACACGACATACATATCCACCAGAAACCCACCACAACACACACCATCACAAACCCACCACGGCACCCACACTCACAACATCCTCATCACAAACTCACATAGCCACGTTACCTGCTTCTCCCAGTGTAGGAGTTGAGTTGTGACTGAGGTAAAGGTGGGCCATAGGAACCACCCGATACACACCCCCACCACAAACCCACACCCTTGAATGTGTACCAAATGTGCAGTTCTCACCCTCCCCATACCAAAGTCTACGTCTGCAAGCCTCTGTACAATAGCGGAACAGTAAATCAATCGTGTCAGTAATGTATGGCAGATGGAACTGTATTAGAATATATATCGTGCTCCTAACTTACCACCCTGCGACACCACCTAATACTAGGGAAACATATTATTATTATCTGATGGCTTAACAGCGATATTTAAGAAGTGGGAGAATGCAGCTATGTTGGAGGTGTGAGAGGGATCCGTTTATTTATTTACTTATTTATTATTTTATTTATCTATTTATTTATTTTTTACCATTCAGTACAAACCCCAACACCCTGGGTATGCTGCAACTCTTTCGTAGTCATCCACTAAATTATTCGTTTTCTTTTATCGAAATATTAAAGAAAACAATTAAATTCAGGAGTACCTTTACTATTTGGGGGAAATTTAGGTCAATAATATTCACGTAATTTTTACTTCGATTCGTGTTAGCATAAGGAGCTTTTTTTCATTCCCAATATAAAGTCAATAGGCAGAGATGTGAGTTAGTACTAAATTTGTTTGCTAAGTGTTCCGTTGTTGCAAATGAGTTTGCTATGGAGAAGAGAAAATGATGTACAAAATCATTACGAGAGAAGGGCGTCCTGTCCATTAAAAGAATATTAATGCTTGGTAAAGTTTAGCCTATCACAGTACATTACAGGACCCTACTAGTTATTCTCAGTGATCAGACTTTGAGTACTAAGTAAGTATTCTATGTCTTTTAGTCGTTGTGTAGTATGGATGAAATTATTGCTATAACTGATATTTCCTGCGACCAAATCAGAATTCATTACCTACAAAATTCTGTCTCACCCTGAAAAAAAAAATAATAATAATAATAACAATAAATCGTCTAACTCTACTGAACCAAGCGAGAAGGATAACTGTCTAAGATTTAAACCTAATAAAATACTATCTGTTTTGAAGAAAGAAACACCGATGTGAGACTTAGTGTGCACTGACTTTTCGCCTCATGGCTTCCTCAGAATACAATTGCTGAATACACACCACATTTCCTGTATATATAGCAGAAGGCAGTGGGGGTGTGAGGGGGGGAGGTATTGGGTAGGGGTGGTAGGAGAGGGGCAGGTAAGGTAAGGAAGGTGAGGTCCTGGGGAAAGGATACAGTCCACGGCACAAAGACGGACAGAAACAAGGGACAGGTGAAGTGGGAAGTCCTTAGGGAGAGTGAAGGTAATGTTGGGTAGGGAAATAGAGGTCACACGGGGAAAGGGATTGCCGATCCCAGCACAGGTGTGTGTGTGTGTGTGTGTGTGTGTGTGTGTGTGTGTGTGTGTGTGTGTGTGTGTGTGTGTGTGTGTGTGTGTGTGTGTGTGTGTGTGTGTGTGTGTGTGTGCTCACGCACAAGTGTTGTATATGTGGGCATGAAGCTGGGTGAAGAGAGGGGATGGGGATGGATGGGAAGGAAGGAGGGGTGATGTTTTGAATTTAGGGGTGGTGGTGTGGGGAAGCTATCCTATTGACAATATATTTGGCCACAGAATCCGATAGGTGATAAGATCCGCTGTTCTGTTCAGTGGTACTGGAACATACTATAACAGCTGCCTCCAAACATTGTGTCTTTTAACCCTTTCAGTCCGATATTTATTTGTATTCTTGCTAACTTCATTTTTTTTTTTAATGTTAAGAAGATACTTTCTCCAAATGGATGGATTAAATACTAAAATTGTCAACCAATGTCACTACTAGAGTGTCGGCTTTGGCTGAACAAAGTCGCCTGGAGGGGAAATGATTACCCTGGAAAATACGTCACAGCAATGAAGGGGTTAAAGAGTGCTTCCTTGTACAAAATTGTTGCCTTTTCCCATTTCATTACGTGACCTGTATTAAATCTGTGAGCTACACATGCGTCGTTGGTGCTGTACTAGCTCACTGCATACTTGTGTTCTTTATTCTCTTCCAAATCACGCCCTGTTTCACCTATGTAGACCTTATCACATACTGTAGATGGAATGGAGAAAACCCTCTCTCACCTGTGTTGCTGGTCCGTACCTTGTATTTGTCAGTCCTCATGAACACGATTTAACACTATAACTATATCGATTTTATAACAGGCCCGTAACCAGGCTTTTCAAAGGGGGTCGTTTTCTGCTGAATCTGGACTTGCACAGCAGCCGGCTGGCCAAAGGTCTGCTGCCTGCGTTTTAAAGGGTTCGGGTGTACTGTATGCAAAAATGACGTTGAGAAGTACCACAAAACTTCTGAACAACGAAGAGTGACTCAGTTTGCACTGATAACAAAAAAAAAACAGACCGTGAGAAATTGAACCTTTAGGCAGGTGGGAGGGAGGGGGAGTCGGACCCTCTCGACCCTCTCGAAAATGGCGAAGTGGGCAATGAGAAAACTTGGGATTGATGAGCGGCTGGTCAGTGTGGTTACGGCTATGTATGTGGGTGCTCGAATCCAGGTGGGAATAAATGGAGATTTGAGTAATGATTTCCATGAATGTTCGTGTAAATCTGGAGTCAATTTTGAGCTCCTTATTGCCTATCATGGTACTTGAGGCCCTCTCACGTGGCTTCAGAAATGGATTCCCGTAGGAGATGCTATATGCCGATGATTTGGTGAGGACTGCAGAGAATGAAAGGGAGGCGGAGTAAAGATTTAGGAAAAGGAGAAATGGTATAGGGTACACGGGCTTGAGAGTTAATGCAGATAAAACAAAGGCGATGGTAACTACAGATGGTGGCGGACCGTCAAAGAAGAGGGAGAGTGGCCATATGCGGTTTGCCACAAGAGTGTGGGAAGTAATTTCATCTTCTGCAGTGTTTGTGATGAGTGGGTGTATGAGATATGCAACGGTATCAGAGGCAGACCGAGATAATGCTGATTTCATGTGTGCGGTGTGTCGGGGAGAGCCTGTGAAAGAATTGATCTTGCTGGTGAGTCTCTTTACTGTGCGTTCTGTTACATGAGGAGTAGACTGTAGCACCAGTCGAGCAGGGCAGTACTCCCGAGGTGGATGGAATGCTGATGACAGGGAGTGCTGGAGCTCCCGTTTCATCAGCGCTCAGGTCTAGTTCCTGACCATCCCCCTTTGCTGAACTTTTTCAGTGTCTCAGTTACACAGAGAGTAGGCCAGCATGCTCTCCAGTACAAATTTCTCTAACTATCTTCACCAAACTACATGCACAGTGCACACTACACTTCCTATTCAAAATTCACAAAAATGGCGTCTCTTCATCAAGCCTCGGAGTCCCCAGGGGGGAGACCATAAATGCCCCCACCATCTGCCCCTCTCCCGGTGACGACTCGAGGTGCCTGGAACCACTGTCTGACTCTCTTCCTCTTCATTTCTGCAACATTCGCGGCCTTTCCTCTAACTTTCGCTCTGTTGAGCACCACCTCTCCTCCTCTAAACCTCACCTTCTTTTTCTAACGGAGACTCAGCTGTCTGAGGCAACTGACAGCAAACCCTTTTCTGTATCCTCCTACTTTCTCTACACTTATTTCAATGCCAAAGGTGGCTGTTGTGTATATATACGCAACGACTTATCTTGCTCTCGTGTTCCTGAACTCGATTCTTCTGAATTCTCTACACTCTGGCTTCGGCTTTCCTGTCATTCTCTGTCTAAATATATCTGTGCTGTTTATATATCCCCTAATTCTACTGACTATCAAAAATTCTTCGACTATCTTACTTCTACGATGGAACACATTCTATCCATTTCTCCTTTCTCTGATATCTCCATTCTAGGAGATTTCAATGTTCACCACCACCTTTGGCTCTCCTCTCCTTTCACGGATCCACCTGGTGAACAAGCCTACATCTTTTCTATCCTTAATGACCTAGAGCAGCTTGTACAGCACCCTACCCGTATCCCTGACTGCCTTGGAGAGAGCTCCAACATACTTGACCTCTTCCTCACAACTAATCCTTCTGCTTACTCTGTTAATCTTTTCTCTCCATTGGGCTCCTCTGATCACAACCTTATTACCTTAACCTGTCCTATCACTCCGGTACGGCCTGTGGACCCTCCAGGGAAACGTCGTCTGTGGCATTTTGGAGCCGCGGACTGGGAGGCCCTCAGGCAGTACTTCTTTGATTTTCCCTGGAATGATTATTGCTTCCATGGCCGGGAGCCATCTGAGTGTGCCTTGTGCATTACGGAGGTTATTCTCTCGGGCATGGAAGCATACATTCCTTTCTCATATCCTTTAACTAACGCAAGAAAGCCTTGGTTTAATCACGCTTGTTCTAATGCTGTCCGCAACAAGGAGAGGGCCTACAAAAGGTACCGGAGCCAACCCACCCCTGAATCACATCATCTTTACGTTTCTGCCCGGAATCGTGCTAAGTCTGTTCTTCGCTCTACTAAAAATAATTTCATCCATACTAAATGCTCTCAACTCTCCAACTCGAATTCTTCCCGCTCCTTCTGGCACCTTGCCAAAAATCTTTCTAACAACTTTACTTCATCATCCTTCCCTCCACTTTTCTACTCTGATGGTTCTGTAGCTATTTCTTCTACTGATAAAGCAGATCTCTTCGCACAGACTTTCTCCTCCAATTCCACCTTAGACGATTCCGGTGCTGTTCCTCCATCACTTCCCCCCTCTGACTTCCTCTTGGCTAACATTAAAATTTCTTCAGTTGATGTATTTTCTGCCATCACTGGCCTCAGTACTAACAGGGCATATGGGCCTGATGGGGTCCCTCCTGTTGTTCTCAAGAACTGTGCTTCTGTGCTTACACCCTGCCTAGGCAAACTCTTTCGCCTTTGTCTGTCAACTTGTACCTTTCCTTCTTGCTGGAAGTTTGCTCTCATTCAGCCAGTCCCAAAGAAGGGTGACCACTCCCAACCCTCCAACTATCGTCCAATTGCTTTAACGTCCTGTATTTCAAAAGTTTTCGAGTCAATTCTCAATAGAAAAATTTTAAGGCATCTATCCTATCACAACCTTCTTTCTGATCGTCAGTATGGGTTCCGTCAGGGACGCTCCACTGGTGATCTCACCTACCTTTCAGACTCCTGGTCATCCTCCTTTCGGGACTTTGGCGAAAGCTTTGCCATTGCACTTGACATCTCAAAGGCTTTCGATCGAGTCTAGCATAAATCTTTAATTTCCAAACTGCCCTCCTACGGTTTCTATCCTTCTATCTGTGCCTTCATCGCTAGCTTCCTTTCTGGTCGTTCTATAGCCGCTGTTGTAGACGGCCATCGTTCTTTTCCTAGATTTATCAACAGTGGTGTTCCTCAGGGCTCTGTCCTATCACCAACTCTCTTCCTTTTATTCATCAATGATCTAAGCTGTACATCTAACCCTATCCACTCATACGCTGATGACTCCACCCTTCACCTTTCCATTCGGTTCCCACAACGCCCATCTCAACAGTTACTTCAACAAACAAGGGATGAGGCTATGGCACACCTAATGTCTGACTTGGCTCGTATCTCTGACTGGGGTAAAAATAATATGGTTGTTTTTAATGCATCTAAGACTCAGTTCTTATACCTATCAACCCGACAAAATCTTCCACAGGTATACCCAATAATGTTTAATAATATTCAGCTTCATCCTGCATCATCCTTGAACATGCTTGGGGTTTCATTTACTCGGGACTTATCTTGGAAAGATCATATTACATCTCTTGTAAAATCTGCTTCCAAGAGATTGGATGTGCTAAGCCGACTCCGCTCTTTCTTTACCCCTGCACAATTGTTGACTCTATACAGGGGTTTTATCCGCCCCTGTGTGGAGTACAATTCTCATGTGTGAGGAGGCTCCCCACATACAGCTCTTCTCAATAGAGTGGAGTCAAAGGCTTTTCGTCTCATTAACTCTCCTCCTCTTATTGACTTCCTTCAACCTCTGTCTCTTCGCCGCACTGTTGCACCTTTATCTCTTTTCTATCGCTACTTTAATGGTCACTGCTCCTCTGAACTGTCTGCTTGCATTCCTCCACCTCTACGACGGGCGCGTAGCACCCGTCTGGCAGCAAACTCTCATTCCTTTTCTGTCCAACTCTCTAATGCAAGAGTTAACCGTTACTCCCAGTCTTTCATTTATGCAACAGGTCAGCTCTGGAACTGTCTCCCGCTGTCTGTATTTCCTGCTGCCTATGATCTCTAGTCTTTCAAACGCAGTGTGTCCAGGCATCTCAAAATGATCGGATCTTGAATTTGGCTCTCTATTGTATTTTGTTTTTCTCTTGGAGGGAACTGTTACTGCGGGCTCATGGACTTTGGTTCCTTCTTCCTCGCATAAAAAAAAAAAAAAAAAAAAAAAAAAAATGGGAGACTTGTTATGTGCTGGACGTGGGCTGGAGCTAGCTCAGTGGCTAGAATGGGGAGTGGATGGAAGAAGTTCAGAGAGCTGTTGCCCCTCCTGACACTGAGAGGGCTCTCCCTCCGTGCTAAACGATCTTTCTTTGCGACATGTGTTAGGAGTGTAATGCTGTATGGTAGTGAGACCTGAGCAGTAAAGGAAGAGGATATTCGCAAGCTCAAACGCACAGAAATGACAATGATTTGATGGATGTGCAGTGCGCCCTTGAATGCGAGGCCTGAGGCCTGGAGGGGGGGGGGGGACTATGTTTATGATGGAAGAGTTAAGAGGAAGAATGGGACTGGAGTGTATTGGTGTTGTGATGAGGAGAGATAGACTGAGATGATTTGGGCATGTGGAGAGGATGAGGGATGACGACTGGGTGCAGAAAATGAGAAGTGTGAACGCTGGGGTTAGGGTTGCGAGAGGCAGACCGACAAAAAACTGGGACGAGGTCATACAGTGTGACCTCAGGGATAAGGGACTTAGGAGGGGGGCTGCCAGAGATCGAGCAGCATGGACCGCCGCCTTCAGGTGACCTGGGCCGACGCATGCAAGCAAGTGGGAGCCTTTATAAACGAAACGAAACGAAAGGGGGAAGAACAAGGACAGGAGAGTTCAGTGCCTTAACCACTTCTCCTATTCCTATAACAAAATTAGATAAATAAATAAATAAATAAATAAAAAACTCTGCTATAGGAGGAAAAATAATCGTACGTTGTATCTGTTTTCTGGGGGTAGGACGAAGGCGGGAAGGTGCAGAATCATCTCTTGTTCATAGTTCTTCCTGCACATACAACTCTAGCTTACGACAGGGAAGGAACCGTAAATCTGTTCGTAAATCCCACCTCTAAAATCAGTAGCGTTGGGGTTCAGAGTATGGACCGTATTATTAGTAAGTGTGTTTGGAAATTTCGCAACACCCCTTCGTAACCGAATTATTCTCCATATTACACGTCAATACCCTTTTGTATATCGCTGATGCAATCTATGCCGATACTCAAACGATATAAATAACATAGAAGAGGAAGATCAGGTGTGATAATCTAAATAAATCGCCAAGACAAAGGTACTACGAAATCAATGATGCCAGATAATAATACGACCCTAAGAATTTTTATTTAGGTATCTACAGTAACTCCTTGAATCAGATGACGTATTTAAGGATCAGGGAGCATCTCTAGGTACGGCCCTGTCTGTCTGCCAAGCGTTAACATTTTCCGTAAATGAGGTGCTTCACTCTCGCAGACTTTAGCGACTCTAGCGAAGCCCCATATTAAGGTCCTAAAACTTCCACGTCAATCAAACAATTATTTTTCTCTTATTTTATCTTTTCTTTGTATCCCCAGACTATTTAAATTCAGGAAAGACAACTCGTACTGAGAAGGTTCAAAATGCTTTTCATCAAACCTTTTTCTATATCTATCTATCTATCTATCTATCTATATCTATCTATCTATCTATATCTATCTATCTATCTATATATATATATATATATATATATATATATATATATATATATATATGTGTGTGTGTGTGTGTGTGTGTGTGTGTGTGTGTGTGTGTGTGTGTGAAAATAACATCCTACAACTGAAGGGGTTAAGGCAACGGTACCGTATATACATATTTATATACAAGTACCTTGTTCTCTTCAGAGTACCAAATTTTCTATAGAAAGAAAAAAGGTTCTTTCAACAGATAGATGTATGGAGGTAGAGGAGACACAGGGAGTTCCTAGGACAGAAAAAGACGTAGATAATATATAAAAATGAAAAAGTACAAAAAAAAAAAAACTGTAGAACATTCCACTAGGGAAAAAAAGTGTTACCTTATATTCGTAGGGCAGAGAGAGAGAGAGAGAGAGAGAGAGAGAGAGAAATTTTGAGTCTTGCATAATCTCGTACCCAGGAAGGTTCATTAGAGTCCATTTAAGAATCTATTTGTACATACAGTTTGCTGGTTTCAAAGAAGAGTGCTTCATTGCCTCTATATGTGTGTGTGTGCGTGTGTGTGTGTGTGTGTGTGTGTGTGTGTGTGTGTGTGTGTGTGTGTGTGTGTGTGTGTGTGTGTGTGTGTGTACACAGAATTGTCTACAGGTATGGCTAATGATCCACCGCAGTGTTTGTCCAAGGCACAGTTTACACAGCTGCTGACAAAACAAATAAATAAATAAATAAATTGCAAATAAACAAATTAAGTATTTTTTTTCTCATCAAGCCAACTAGAGAAGGACTGCACTTACATCGACCCTTTTGAGAGGACATACTACTAGTGGAAATGATATCATACTATTTTTGGGAGTTCAATCTATTTTTAGAGGTCACACTTCTCCATACAACTTTTGGACTGCTTCCTACTTCATTATACTTTGAGTGTTTCTTGTTTCTTCATGCTTTTTGGAGCTTATACTAATGCACACTACTTTATGGGGCTCATAATACTGCACACACTACTTAATGAAGTTCACACTACTTTCATATACCGGTATATAATACTTCATACTCTTCTATAATTTAATAGTTTTTTTCCTTCATGCTGCTTTGGGGCGTTCATACTACTTTTGCAGTCAATACTAGATTTTGGAATTCGCACTGCTTTTGGATATCATATTTTGGAGTTTTTAATACTTTTCTGAAATTCCTGAAATACCCCTCTATTATTGAACACCCATGATTCCCCCACTCAACCCTCTCATGATTGGCACTACTCTTCCAGCTAAAGCCAGACGATGGGGAAGGAATTGAGGGATGTTTGCAGAACTGGGCAGAGGATCCTACCAGGTGCATCGGTGCCACCACGTGAAGGCACCCATCTCCGGCACCCAGAAGCACAGTTACAAGGGCAAATGGGTCGTAGGATAATTAGTGAATATTACCACTGGATATACACTTGTCATATTACCTTTTACACTTACATCCCCAATAAACCTTGGCACTCCCACGCAATTTTCATTCATTCTTAGTTGTCATGTTATCACTTGCACTTAAATTTCCAACAAACCTTAACACTCTCGGGCTCTTTTCATTCATTCTAAACTGAACAAAATCGTCTATCTATCTATCTATAGCCCGACGCCCTAATTCCTCAAAGGGTGGCCGCAGACAAGACGCCTCCAAGTCGCTCTGTCACCCACCATTTGCCTGCCCTCCCCCCAGCTCACTCCCTCCTCCCTCATATACCTCTCAACTCCATCCCTCCACCTAATCGTCTGGTTTTAATTTCAGGAGATCAATGTTGACAGTCCTATTCCTCTCACGTTACTACACTAGCCGTTAGCTGTATGTCGCAGAATGGAGTTATACTCATTTTACTCTAATCTGGCCTAAAATTGAGGTCTGTCCACCTTGAGGACTGGGCTATACCAAGAGAGTGACGCTAGAAAAGGGTGCTAGTTACGAAGAAGTGCTATGGAAAGGATGTAGAGCAGTAGCACTGTCTTTTTCTACAAATGACCTGCGTGATATAAGCTGCACAAGGACGAAAATTTGGGCCAAGTTAGAGTAAAAGAAGTATAGATGAAATGGAATACTTTAATTGCGCCAACGTCGAATGGATGATTTTTAGGAACACATACTCAACTTTCCCTAACTATTTGCTGAGGAAAATCGTCTGGCGTTAGCTGGGATAAAATACCAGGGAGTTATTCTGTTCATGACAGGGTTCAAGGTGGTAGTATCAACACTCTCATGTTCCTTTTTGGCTCACTAGGCTGAATAAAATCGTCTGGCGCTGGCTGAGATAAAATACTAGAGCTTTTTGGACCAGTAGTGGGTTGTAAATCAAAATAAATACCTTCGAAATAAATAGATTAATAAATAAATACCGTAATCATCATACTAGTAATGAAAAAAAAAAATGATGAAATAGGTAATGGAATATAATAATAAATAAATGTACTTATCAGGAGACTAGCTGGCGACGTCTTCTCACGACAGCTGCAAGATAAGGAGTGGTTATGTGTGTGTGTGTGTGTGTGTGTGTGTGTGTGTGTGTGTGTGTGTGTGTGTGTGTGTGTGTGTGTGTGTGTGTGAGAGAGAGAGAGAGAGAGAGAGAGAGATTACTATAATTCATACAGCCTTTAGAATTATATGGTTAGAAAAAAAACAAAACAAGAAAGACAAATGAATACGATATGGCCCAATGAAGATGAAGGGAATAAAGTAAAGCTGTATTTGCTGGTGTTATGGGACGCCCACCATCCACTCACTTATGCAGTGCTGCCTTCAGGTAACTCTAAGATAACTGACAACTCAAATGCCTTACTGTAACCCAGGAAACCATTTACTACGCCGGGTGGTAACCATATAACCCAATGGTGCATGGTTGTCAAGTGAATCAAGTTGCTCCACGCCGATGAGGTCCCCAAGGGTTTACTTCTGAGGGCTGGTTAGCGTCTATTTCTTACAATATGCCACTCAGGGGCGAGTAAGGCCAACCACCCCTGGCTTCAGTGTCGAGAATAAGTAACCTAGCCCTGGGCCCCTACGTTCCTGATGAGGTAGTAAACGATTAGATGAAGAATGGATGGCTATTTTATTTATTTACTAATTTACTTAGCTGAGCCTCCCCACTCTCTCAGTACGATGGCGCGTTGTCCTAACTGAATAGATTCGTCTGGTGGTTGCAAGAATGAAATAAAACGAGACATGATTCTACTCAAGCCATTACTGCAATATTGTGCTTAATTTCTTCACTACAAGACGTCTATTCCATGACATGAAACTGTTCGGTGATTTATGAAAAAAGAATAAAACTAAAAATAAAAATAATAGCCTTCACAGCCGTGATAGCTGTTTAACTAAGAAGCTGTCGGCCCGTTAATGTTAGGGTATGAAACTTGGTGCTGACAGCGAATCCATTCGACTGAAGTGCCCATAAACCTTTTCTGGGTTGGTGGATCAAATTTAGCCCACTTAGGGCGGCACCTAAGGAAGGTAACTGTGGTAGCCTACCCTTGATGATGTAGCGGCCTTGTATCCAGCGACGGAGGGTGAATAGTCTTCCACAGATCAAAGGCCCAAATAGAGAGATAGACCACCACGGATAAGCACCCGATGCCGTCTGCCCCCATCCTTACATTTTACTTTACCTTCCTATAACAGCATAAAAAATACAATAGTCGTCCAATAATTCCTGAGTTTTCTTCGAAGAGATCATGGAAGAAAACGGTAAATTATTGCAATAACTATGGCAACAATTTTACTGTAACACCTTTAGACTTACTGAGGAACAGATGGGCAAAAGCGTATCCAGGAACACCCCTCTCTTCTCAATAGACAGCATACAACCAATAGCATATTCCTTTTGTCAGGTCATTCCAAACAATAATAATTTATTCCCGAGGAGTCATTGCAAAGTCACAATCCCACATTTCTCTTCTCTCCTCCACCTCCCCTCCTGTTTCTTCAATAGTCAAAGAGAGGTACATAATGGAAACCCCTCTTAGAATCTTCATATTCAAAGAAGGAATTTCGTAAGCAATGAGCTGTGACGTGGGGAAAAAAAATATGTGCTTTGAGATAGTTTGGTGGAATGGAATGAAGCATGAGAGCTACCATTGTACACACACACACACACACACACACACACACACACCAACGTACGAATTTAAGACACGAACGAAGAATTTGTGTTAGCCGCAGATTATAGTGGAGATTACTTGAAACATTACGAAAAGTATCGGACTCCTGCTGATACATTTTTCTTTCATTTTTTCTTATTGTATTGAAACCAGACATAGTGCTCACTCATTTTTTTCCCAAGAACTTTCATTATTACCAGGAGTTTAAGGGAGCTATAAAAGTGCACTCTGTCCATCGTATACTTCTCGAATATAACCAAAATATATAGAGTTTATTAGTCTCTCTAAAATCATCATGTAACCTTCACTCCTCTCTGACTTCCACTTTCATAACCAGCAAGTTAGTGGATGATTAATAGAACTCTTTTATTTTTATGAATTATTTACGTTGCAGAGTAAATATAACTAAAGACAATAAAGGTAATTACTGAACACTCTCTTACAACATCACAAACAGTAAATAACATCGCTGTCTTGAGCATCTCCTTTCCTTCCAAACTTCCACCATCATCACCAGCATTTTACTTAGACAGGAAGCAGTACGGTCTTCTTTCATCTTTCTTATATAGTGCAAAAGGAGTACAATGTTAAAATATATATTGAAAAATATCCAAGAATGCCAACATAACCTGTAATCTGGTATAGGGAATTATTATTTTTTTTTATTAATTTGGTTTTCCTGCCTCTGTTTCTACTGTATAAGAGAGAGAGAGAGAGAGAGAGAGAGAGAGAGAGAGAGAGAGTGTGTGTGTGTGTGTGTGTGTGTGTGTGTGTGTGTGTGTGTGTGTGTGCCATTAAAGCACAGGCTCTATCTCTTCATTAATCAAAACATTCCCTAAGTAAATTAAAATCGTTTGGCTTCAGAAAAGATATAATCCCTTGGAGGTACCCAGTGCCGTGATACACAAATTTACCATCAATTTCCCGCCGTAACTCAGGCTTTGAATTGCAGGAAGGACTAGGAGGCTGTCGAATCTTCCTCTGTCTCCCGTTTTAATTTCACAAAAAAATCTTAGTTGCGAGACGAAAATTACAGCAGGTTATGTTTTTTTTTTTTTTTTTTTTTCTGCAGGAAGATCGGGGAAATGAATGTAATATTTTCCCTTGTCTAGTTCTTCCTGTATAACACAAATCTAAGTTATGACAGGATACTGATCGTAAATATATCTAAGAATTCCACCTCAGAATATCTTACCTAAGTTACATCCTGCCCAATGAAGGATTAATAGATACGATGAAAAAATAAAGTGACAAGAGAGAGGCACTCATTCCTAGAGTAAGAATAAGGAGATAATATAATGGAGAGCAAGAGGATTGACAGACTGACTGGGAGAGTGTGTATGTATGTGAGGTGGAAGGTGAGACAGGAAAGGGGTGACTGTTCATGCGGTAGAAGGATGGGGTGGAGAAGTATATGTTTAGAATCAATGCTCATCCATTCATCCATCATCCAATCCTATGTTGCCCCATGACAAGCGCAGGAGTACGGGAGCATTGCGTGGGCAATACCACTAAACCACCAGGTGCCACAGTTTGCTTATATGGTTACCACCCAGCGTAGTAAATGGTATCCTGGTGTACAGGAAACCAGCTGGCTTGTCATTCAGTGTAGAGTCACCCATAGGCAGAAGGAAGAGGAAAGAACGAAGGAAAGAAAGACAGAAGAGGGAGTGATGTTAATGTGACAAAACTAGAGAAACTAAACGATTTTATATTAGGGTAACCATTACAGTGACAAAATACGCAAAGCAAAACGATCTGTAACTGAATATTATACTGACAAAATATGAAGAACAATAGCATCAGTGACTGAGTAACTATCAGAGTGGCAAAACACGAAAACCTGAAAGAAAAAAAAAAAAAACTGTGGCTGATCACAAGACAAAATACGAAAAATGTAACCCATCCCGAAAATAGTTAACTGATGGCAAGACACGTTTGTTTATCCCGTAAACTCCTCAGAATCCTTTATGAATACTTCTCCCAGTTCTCCTCGTAAAATGCTTCGTAAACTGTCCCCTGGGTCTTCCTCATCACTCTTCACAAGCATCCCTAAGTGGGAATCCGAGCGGTGGTAAGCATTATTTCCCTCGTTCCATGGTCTCCTCCGGGAAAAGTGCGGCCCAATTACAGACTGCAGGAAGGGACGGGAGAGAAAACAGAATCAAGGAAAATAAAAGTGGAAATGTACTTTACGAGAGTCTGTTTGTCTGGCATGATGTTAACCCCTTCACCACGATGACGTGCTTTAATAAGTATCCCGATAAAGCTACCTCCAAGCGTCCTCCTGACCCCCTTTTTTTGGGGGGACAGCCATTTGCTGTAACGTGGTTAGAAAAAGTCTTCCCTAAATCCTTCACAAACTGATGTACCTCTCTAGCCTAAAAAAAAAAAAAAAAATCTGAATGCAACAAGATTTAAAAATGTATACATGTTTTCGTCTACCGTGTGTCATGCCTCGAGCCATGAAACTGTCAAACTGGGTTAAAGAGTTGGGCATAACGAGCAAAGGAGTGGGTGGGATGGGCTGACAATTTACTAAACGGTGGGGCTGGGGCAGGAAAGTATACCCTGTGAAAAAGATGGTTGTTGGATTAGTGGCTAGAGTGTCAGTGGAGATAAAGCAATGAGCGTAAGGGACAAAGAAATGGACTGAGTGAGCTGGTAGTGCAGTGTGTGGGAGAGGAGTGGTCATGGGAGTATGGAGTGTATAAATGGGTAAGGACGGGATAAGGTAGGTTGCACTGGGACCAGGGAGGGACTGGCTGGGGTGCAGTGGAGTCAGGAGGGATTAGGTAGGGTGCGGTGGGGTAATGGCGGGGTTGGGTGGGGTGCAGGGGGATAAGGGCGGGGTACAGTGGGGTGCTGCGGGGGAAGGAAGGTTTGCGTGAGGTACAATGGGGTAAGGACGAAGTTGGGTGGGTTGCAGTGGGGTTAGGACGGGTTTGGGTGGGGTGCAGTGGGGTAATGGTGGGGTTGCATGAGGTACAATGGGTAAGTGCGGGGTTAAGTGGTGTGCAGTGGGGTATTGCACTGATTGGGTGCGGTGCAGTGGGGTAAGGGCGGGGTTAAGTGGTATGCAGTGGGGTAAGGACAGGGTTGAGTTGGGTGCAGTAGGGTAATTGTGGGGCTGGGTAGGATGCAGTGGGATAAGGGTGGGGTTGGGTGGGATGCAGTGGGATAAGGGTGGGGTTGGGTGGGATGCAGTGGGATAAGGGTGGGGTTGGGTGGGATGCAGTGAGATAAGGGTGGGGTTGGGTGGGATACGGTGTTGTAAGACGGGGGGTTGGGTGAGGTGGCAACCAAGAGACGGTGTGAGAGGAATAGGCAGGCGGAGAAAATGATGGCGAGATGTAATTCTGAGATGTGCTAGGACTGAATGAAACTGGCAAACAGTCAATGGAACAGTGTAGGAAACGATGAAACAGCTTCTGTCGTGCAGTGGAATGACTCAGGATGATGATGATGATGATGATGATGATGATGATGATGATGACGATGAAGATCATTAAGTCCAAGGGCGTGATACATTTTTTTCTCCTAAGGGTACAATCATGGTCAAACGTTTGTCAACACTCCCTTACCCGCTGTAACAATTGGAAGAAGGTGTTAAATAAAAGAAAGAAAAAGATTTATGTGATAGCATTATGAAACAAAACATAAGAGTTTGAGAAGGGAGCCTCTGACGTTCGAAGAAAAATGAGAAATATCGAAAGTGTGACAGTTCTGACTAGGGGATCGTCTGTGCATTCTAATCACGACAGTACACTTATATACTTCACTGAAAATATATACTACACGAATATACTTCACTGAGAAAAAAAAAATGGAACACTCTGATATAACATTTGTCGACGTCCACACTCAATATCCGTCCAACACCATTAGAAGTAAAATACAAGACGTTAAATACAGGTGATATAAAGGCCGGTGTGTGAGCGTCCATTACCTTGATTAATACGGAAGTGGCAATGAATAATTTACTCCAATTTGTCGCCTTCTACAAATCATGCAAATCCCGTACCGAACTTCGCTTTAAAACGGGTGCGAATTGATAGTGCCATTAATCTGCCAAGGTAATGGTTTTCTCGACAATGATAGCTTTTTATATACTGTAAGCATACACACACACACACACACACACACACACACACACACACACACACACACACACACACACACACACACAATGGCCGAGCTCGTTTACTTCTGATCCACCTTCAGTCACAACAGTAAGTCATAAAAAATAAAAAATAAATCCCCCCTTCTCCCCCCTCCAAAAAATGAAAACAAATAATAACAAGTAGACACAGAAAAATTCCAGCTTACCTCGATCAACTAACCTATATTTACTTCCTAACAAAAATAAATAAATAAAAGAAAAAACGACAGAAAACTATAAAAAAAATAGCAGATTATACACACATAGTAGCCTAAAAAAAACGACATATCGGTTGTTTTTCCTTCACCTGGCGAAAAATGCGAAACACACACACACACACACACACACACACACACACACACACACACACACACACACACACTACTTACCAAGATCGTCCTCGCTTCTCCCTTCAGCTTCCAGTTTTTCCATGCCACGCGAGTTTCTGGAAAAAAATAAAAAAAGGTTGTTTAATTAGTGTGTGGCTGGAAAAAGGCAGTATGCTTCGTAAACACCGCGGAAGGAGGAAGAGGAAGAAGATTTAAGAAGAGTGAGAGGAAGAAGATTCATGATTGGGATGAGGAAGAAGAGGAGGAGGAAGAAGAAGATTTAAAAGAAAGAAGAAAGGGAAGAGTCAAGAGGAGGAAGATTCAAGGGAGGGATGAGGAAGATGAGGTAAAAGGAAGTTTTTTTTTTTTTTCAGAAGAGAAGATACGGAAATGAGGAAGTGGGGAGGAGAAGAATGAGGAGGAGGGGGAGGAGACATAAAGAGGGAACGAAGTGTAGGAGGAAGAGCCATCAAGAAGAAGAGGTGAAATCATGAAATGGAAGAGGAGAAAGATAATTCATGAAGAAGACTGACGAAGAAGAAGAAAACGCTAATTAGTGGTTAGACGTGGAAGAGGAAGAGGAGATGGTATTATGATGTGGAAGAGGAGGCGATGAGGAAAAGGAAGAGGAAGAGACAGGGAGGAAGAAGAGGAAGAGGCAGGGAAGAGGAAGAAGAAACAGGGAAGAGGAAGAGACAGGGAAGACGGTGATCATGATGTTAATTAATGGTAATGAGACGTACACTTCGTCCAATTAACAAGAGGAACAAGAAGATAAATAAAGAGGAAGAGGAGGATTGAGGCAGAGGTGGCTAAATGAAGAGACATGACAAGGCAGAGGAGAACAAGGGAAGAGGAAGGATCATAAAGAGGAGATATCATGAAAAGGAAGAGGAATTAGAAAGAGAAGGAGGAGGAGAGAGGAAGGTCACGCTATTTAAAAGAGGATGAGGAACCAAGAAAAATATTCAAAGGGAAGAGGAGGTAGAACTCTGGAGAGGAAAAAGAGGAAGAGGAAAAAATGGCTGGGGGATATCTTATACGAGAGAGAGAGAGAGAGAGAGAGAGAGAGAGAGAGAGAGAGAGAGAGAGAGAGAGACAGACAGACAGACAGACACACAGACAGACAAACAGAGAGCAAGTGTGTGTTTTGCATGAATGAGAGCGCACACACACACACACACACACACACACACACACACACTAATAGTCCCTCAAACACACACTCCCTGTATCTATATCTACTTATCTGTCTTCTTATTTATCTCTAAAATAAACCCACAGGCACTCCCACACAAGCCTCTGAACACTATTTTCTCCCCTTCTAAGCCTCTACCACCACCACCAACCACCACCAGCCTCCTTCCGCCACACCAGGCACATGTTAAGCTTCCCTTTCTCCTCAACCATCCTCCATTTGCTGCATGGTAAAAATATTCCTGCATCCTTCACTTCCCACAACACTTTTGGTGGGGTGAAGGGCAGGAGTGAAAGTGAGAGTGAAAGAGAGATACAGAGAGTGAAAGAGAGATACAGAGAGTGAAAGTTAAAGTTAGAGAATGAGAGATACACTTTTAGAGATCTTACAGTCCTTACAAGACACTGAGGGCTAATGATAAGTGCAGTACATTATAAGTGAAGTACATTATAAGTGCAGTACTTTATATATTGTACGAGTATGCTGCAGTCAGAGAAGTATACAAGGTTAATATAGCATAATAAAACTTATGAGTGTGTGTGTGTGTGTGTGTGTGTCCAAGGAGGTATATTTTTTTCTCATCACCGCGTCTTTAATGGCAACACTGGAAAATATTCCGAGAAACAGAAGACCACGGAGTTCACAAATAATAATAATAATAATAATAATTAGGCGACAACATTAACACAAACACCCAGCCACCCATCACTAAAGCATCGTGATTATTTTCTTTTACGCTGATTCAAATATTCTTTCTTTTCCACGTATATCAATAGCAAAAAACAAAGAAAAAATACAGTGGCTCTACATCATTCAGCAACTCTTCTTCGTGACTAGTAAAATTTGCTAGTGTTAAAAGATTATTACAACTCAAAATTCAAAAGCCAGAGATGAGAATATTAGACCACATTGGAGTAAAAGGAATTTCATGCCCATTCAGAAGCTGGAATTAAATCACTTGGAATATATGGGAAAGGAAAGGTATCAACATAGGTGAGGAAAAATTACACCTGAGTTCAAACCACCTTTACCTGAGCACCTCATTAGAGTTAGAAGGTTGGGGGTGGGGATCTCTCTCTCTCTCTCTCTCTCTAATCAGCCCATCTTTTCTCACGCTTACCAGAACTCTTTGACACTTCTCTCTCTCTCTCTCTCTCTGTTTCCCAACTATCGCAGCTCATATTATGCTTATCCGTCTCTCTCCTTTCTCACTTTATCTAATTTCTCTCACTCACATTATTACTCCCACGCTCTCGTTCCCCTTGTTCTCAATCCCAGTCATATTAGTTTTGTCTACAGTATCTCGCCCCTTGCTCAGCCACCCTTGTGTGCCTTACACTTGCTTTAATTTGACGCACTTTCACACATTTATTGTTCTAATTTTCTCCCCCTCACTCTCATTTGTCTCTTGTCAAGCTTGGCTGTCTCACTTCTTGTTCTAAACAATCTCTCTCTCTCTCTCTCTCTCTCTCTCTCTCTCTCTCTCTCTCTCTCTCCCTCACCCACAAGGCCATTATATACTCATTTTCCCCACCCCTGACCCTACGTATCATATCCCCTAACACTTGTAAATAAATTACAAATAAAACCTACGGGATTTACACTTCAGGATACAGTATAGCACTCTGAAATTAAGCCTATTTTTTAGATTTATGAGTCTTTGGATACCTCGAGGAAGGAGTAGGAGGAGCAGCAGGAGGAGGAGGAGCAGGAGGAGGAGGAGGAAGGGGAAGGATGAGGAGAGGGAGAGGAGGACGAGGGGGAGGAAGGAGGGAGAAGAGGAGGAACCATTAATAAGAGGACTGAAGGGAAAAAAATACAAAATGAGAAAAAGAAGAGGTGGTAAGAACAGGAAGACAAATTAATTAAGATACAGAAAGAGGAGGGGAATGATTAGAGAAAACTGATGATGATGATGATGACGAAAAAAGAAAAGGAGGAGGAGGAGGAGATGATTTAAAAAGAACATGGAGAGAGAAAGAGAGAGAGATAGGGTGGAAAATCATTAATGGGGAGACCGTATGAAGATGAAAGAGTCTACAGGCTTTCATGATTCCGTTTTTGACATCATTTACCTGGGGTGTACATAGGAAAAACGACCATGCAAAGACGTACACAGGTTCTAGGGTACACACGGAGAAATACACATGGATACACACGATCAAAAAATACACAGAGCCGAAGGTAGATGATATGTATATTACGTATTTATATATCATTTTATTTTAGTGGTAGTTCAGAAAAAAGAAAAAGGTGAATAGACACAGCCACCTGACTCGCAAAAACGTAGAGTCCATTCATTTAACTTGACAGAGATTTTCGTCCTTTTGTAACCAGCCTTTTGTAACCTTCTGGGCTGCGAACGTGTGTGAGGAAACACTCTCTCTCTCTCTCTCTCTCTCTCTCTCTCTCTCTCTCGTAATTAAGGGGACACCAGCTAACCACCTCTAAGATACAGTATTACGGTAGTGTAGGTAAGATTAATCAAAACTTTGTACCTTAAAGTTTTTATATATTGGGTGATTAGAATGATAATACCTCTCTCTCTCTCTCTCTCTCTCTCTCTCTCTCTCTCTCTCTCTCTCTCTCATCCATTGCTATTTTAGTCTTAGTCGTCGTAAAGTAAAAATTTCTCTCTCTCTCTCTCTCTAATCCCCCTTTCACCTGCGTATTCAGTAGCTCTTCAATAACCCTGTAGTTCTTTTTGATACACTTCAATCCTTAAGGGAAAAATACGAAGCCTATTGAGAAGTGGCAGGGCGTTGGTCTTTGATATGAGAGAGAGAGAGAGAGAGAGAGAGAGAGAGAGAGAGAGAGAGAGAGAGAGAGAGAGAATCGGTGACAAAGAAATAAAAAATAAGAGTAGCAGGGGAAGAGGAGAGAGCAATGTGGACAAAGAAAGAACCATCCCGAGAACAATAGACACAGAGGGGAGTGTGGTGAGTGAGTGAGAGAGAGAGAGAGAGAGAGAGAGAGAGAGAGAGAGAGAGAGAGAGAGAGAGAGAGAGAGAGAGAGAGAGAGAGAGAGAGAGAGAGAGAGGGGGGGGAATTAGACAGATAGATAGAGACAGGTAGATAAACAAACAGACAGATAGGTAGGTAGAGAGATGGAGAGATAGATTAATAGATAGAAAAATAGGTAGATACACAAATAGACAGGACGAGTGAGAAATTGGTAAACAGGAAATAGACAAAAATGATTAACAGATACATAGGAGAGAGAGAGAGAGAGAGAGAGAGAGAGAGAGAAGTAGCGTGAGGAGGGGTGACTTGAGAAGGGACACAGAATGCCACAGAGGGGGACCTGCCAGGAGAACAAAGCTGAGGACACAGAAGACTAAAAGTATACATTTGCATTAAAATATTTCTTTCCCTCCTGTGAGTTTTGTTTTCTTGTAGTGATAATACGAAGCAGACAAGTAAAAAGTATGAGAAGGAAGATTATTCTCTGTGATGTTTACGGGTGAGTGGCAAATACTGATAAGTAAGATGTTGGAGATTATTTCATCATCATCATTATCATCGTCATCATCCAGCCTCTTTTTCCCACCCAGAGAAAGGGTGGAGCAA
>NC_136974.1:34418995-34456495 GCF_032717465.1 Coenobita brevimanus
GGTTAGTGCCCCTCCCCGTAAAACAACTAACTCGAGTCAAACGGCCACCCGTGATGGGATTATGGCGCCTGGCTATAGATAGATGGATAGAAAAAATACCATATTATTCTCTTGGCCCGTAAAGTAAGTAGACTGGGAACCTGAAAGCAACAAAAGTAATCTGGCACTTTCCATATTTATAGTCTCTCAAGTCGTGTATATACTGTTTTGAGAGAGAGAGACAGAGACAGAGACAGAGACAGAGAGACAGACAGACAGACAGAGACAGAGACAGAGAGGGTGAGTAAGCCTTCAACGGGACGAGGTAAATCAGTCTGAAGTAAACCTGCTAAGATGTCCGCAAATATGTGACCACCAGCCGACTAATTTGCCGTCTCATTAGAGCCAGCAGGAGGAGAGAGAGACCAAGAACGAGATGGAGAGACAGAGTGGAGGAGTAGATGAGGGTGGGTGGCTTGGGTTGGCAGAAGGAGGAGACCGAGAAGCAGACGGAGGGACAGAGTGAGGGGTGCATGAGGAAGAGTGGCTTGGAACGGTAGGAGGAAATGAAGAGGGAAGCAGAAGGGCGGATAGAGAAATAGGCCCACAGTCTCCCTAGCACCTCTTCCTAAGCGATTTACTTTGGGACATGGTTGGTTGGTATCCTTTTGTACATTATTTGTGCAGAGTATGACAATAATAGATAGGCTAATGTAACAAAAGGGAGCACAGTATGGTGTAATAAGCACAATAAATCGCTTAGGAAAAGATGTTAGGGAGCTTTCTTACTCAACAAGAATACAGGCCGTAGATACCTATAGTTCGTCAACACTAACTTGGCCCCGATGTTCCTCCTCTTTCAGTTTATTTCCCGTAACTCAGTGGCAAAATAAAACAATGCTATGGCTCTGCATCCTTTCCATAGCACTTTCTTGTGACTAGCATCTATTCTATTATTAATCTATTGTCACAACTCAGCATTCAAGACGGACAGATGGCAATTTTAGGCCATGTTAGAGTAAAAAGAGTGTCCTACACATCTTATTCTTGCTACCTTCAGACGATACTGTTCAACTTACGGAAAACCTCTGATACAGGGGTAAAATTATCTTATATCTCACCCCTTCAGTTAGAAAATAAAAAATCTTAAATGGAGTAAAATTGTCCTCTAGTTGAAGGAATTAAAAATCATCAAGGGGAAGAAACACATCATTAACTCAGGTGTTTTGGTCTGCCCAGTTTCCCCTCCTCATTAGTACGAGTTTGAGGAAATCCCGGAAGAACGTGCAGGAGAGAACTCAAAGACATCCAAGGTACAGCAACTTCAGCACACGATTACATTAATTCATTCAGCAATTTCAGTACACGGTTACATTAATTCATTCAGCAATTTCAGTACACGATTACATTAACTAAAGAAACAAGGACTTCTATGGATTTGGGGAAGGCTTGGACGTGGAAGGATAACAGAAATGAAGGACTGAGCTGGGTGAGTCCTTTGTCCTATGGAAGCATATCGCTGTCAGTTTTTAAAGCAATATGAAGACCTTGACATAAAAACAAAAGGAAAGGGGTAACTGTATCAGACTGGTTTGCCCATGCTAGATAAATCCTATAATAGTGAGTGACTAGTACGAGAATCAGACAAGGATAGTAAAGATCATCGGACTATCCAAAATATAATGCTGATGACACCACGATAAATACAGTGTTTAAAGAGAGTTAGGTCACAGTTAGTCTATATCTTATTTACGGATAAGTTAGGGTTCATTTCGTCAGGCTGGAGTGGCTTATCCCATCCCGTATTGAAGATTCGTAAACGCAGACCTAAATTTACCTTCAAAATTATAGGGAGAAAAGCTACCTAGACTTATGTTTATATTATCATCACACGTTCCTATTTTTCATCCAGTTTTGTCGACTCTCTCTCTCTCTCTCCAATATACTGTACATTCCCCTCGTCCTTCACTCTCCCTTGGCTGCAATTTTCTCTTCATATTCTCACATGTTCATATTTTTCATCCAGTTTTGTTGACTCTCTCTCTCTCTCTCTCTCTCTCTCTCTCTCTCTCTCTCTTTCTCTCTCTCCAATATACATTCCTCCCGTCCTTCACTCTCCCTTGGCTGCAATTTTCTCTTCATTTTCTCACATGTTCATATTTTTCATCCAGTTTTGTCGACTCCCTCCCTCCCTCCCTCCCTCTCTCTCTCTCTCTCTCTCTCTCTCGTTCATTAGCCACGGGTGAGATGCCAAGAGGACTACTAAGAGGGGCATTTTGTCAACAATCCTCTTAACGAACAACACTCTTGCCTCCGCCAAAGTATTGTATTTAATTTTCCCAAATATTTCGGAATATGAGTAAAATTTTGCCCCAAGTATATCATCATCATCATCATCATAGACTTATATTAATGTTCATCATGATCTTACCTCCCACCTAATAATAACGGGTTAATAGTAGCAATAGTAAGTACAATAATGTAAGTAGTAGCAGTAGTAGTAGTAGTACCCGTAATAATGATAAGTATAATAATGAAAATAGTAATAACAATAAGACGAAAAGTAAGTACCGGTAATTGCAAATAATAAGTGATGTTAGAAACTACTACTACTACTACTACTACTACTAATGCCACTGTTTTTCAGCCACTACTACCTTCCTATTATTATTATTATTATTATCATTATTATCACAGTCATTCTATTTTTACGTCAGCCAAAATCTAGCTCAAGTAAGGCAACATACTTCAAAACTTAAGGAAAAATTACCTGCATAACTCCTTAACAGCATCTTATAAACATCTTAAAAAACTCTGGAGGACTTATGGGCAACCATCAAGCGTCTAGAAAAATACTAACCCACTCCACCCCACTCAAACAAACCATTACCCCACTCCACCCCACCCAAACCCACCATGACCCCACTTCACAACCCAAACCCACCATGACCTCACTTCACCCAACCCAAACCCACCATTACCCGACTTCACCCCACCCAAATCCACCATTACCCCACTCCACCCCACCCAAACCCATTACCCCACTCCACTCCACCCAAACCCACCATTACCCCACTCCACCCCACCCAAACCCACCATTACCCCACTTCACCCCACCCAAACCCACCATTACCCCATTCCACCCCACCCAAACCCACCATTACCCCACTCCACTCCACCCAACCCCACCATTATCCCAATCCACCCAAACCAAACCCACCTGATCATGAAAAGGTTTACGGAAGCAGTATTAACACTCTCAGGTTCGTATACGAGGCGTCAAATGAAGATAATTGCCCGTCGTCAGTAGGAATAAAATGCTGGATTATTAGCGATCATGAGAGACGCAGTGAAATCAGTATTGACACTCTCAGGCTTCTAATCCCACTCTCAGGCTTCTAATCCCACTCTCAGGCTTCTAATCCCACTCTCAGGCTTATAATCCCACTCCCAGGCTTATAATCCCACTCCCAGGCTTATAACCCCACTCTCAGTTGAATAAAATCGTCAGGAATGGGTGGGAAGGGAAAACAGGAAGATCTTAAGCTCTTTCCTGTTTTTTCCTCTTACGCATTCCTACAGTATCCATATGTCGAAATAAAACAAACATACTTTATACCGTAGTCCTTTCACCTTAACTTGGCCCAGATCTTCGCCTTTTTGTGGCTTATTTCACGTAGCTCAGTGGCAGTATAAGTTAATGCTTTGGCTCTACATCTTCTCAACAGCATTTTTTCATAACTAGCTCTGTGGCAGAATAAGATAATGCTAAGGCTCTACATGCTCTCCACAGCACTTTTTCGTGACCAGCACCACATTCTAGTATTAGTATCTTGGTAGAACTCAGAATCCTAGAAGCAGAGACGGCAATTTCGGGGCACGTTAGGGAAAATGAGTACCGATATAGTCAGCCGGAGATGCCCAGAAAAACAACCAATTGTTCGATTTATTCTTCCGTAAAAGGCAGGAAAAATATCATTACTATTTCCTGTTAAACAAGGAACATATAAATAGGATGGACTGTATATTGCGCCCCCGCCCCCTCACCATCTTGTTTGCTCGGTAGGAGGCTCAGTCTGCTGGTGTGGGCAGTGCAGACGTTTTGGTTACGTCAAGAAATAAGTTAAACAGCCATATAATCGATAGACGTAAAAAAAGAAAAAGGAAAAATAAAATAATACTAATGATCATGAAATGGGCTATGGAAAATAAAAATAATGCATGGTAGACACTGGTTTTGTTTATATCCTCTGGGCTACGTAGAGTTTCTTTGTGCTGAATAAAATCGTCGGGAGTCACACACACACTCACACAGACACACACAGACACACACACACACACACACACACACACACATTCTACCCACTCGCTCTGCATCACCCGGGAGACATCCGCGCTTCTTGCTTTCCAGTCCTTTGATCTCAGGCTCCACTTGACGTAAAATTAACCACCTGACGGCGTCCCTGGGGTTAATTGAGCTGAGCATCATTAAAATAGATGAGATAAGCCAGGTAAATTATAAGTGAGGTAAATGAAGTACTGTGCTAGGAGGAGGGCAATGTGTATGGGAGATGGGCGGATGGATGGATGGGTGGTTGCTTGAAGGGAGGTAGTGTGTGTGGAAGATGGATGGATGGATGGATGGATGGATGATTGGATGGATGGATGGGTGGACGGATGGATGGATGGATGCGTGGACGGATGGATGGATGGATGGATGGGTGGGTGGACGGATGGATGGGTGGATGGATGACTGGATGGATGGATGGATGGATGGATGGATGAAAGTAGGTTAGGGGAGCCTTCTTGCGAGAAAAGTAATGTCTGTGGGAGATGGGTGGGTGATTGGGTGGATGGATGAATAGATGGATGGGTGAGTGGGTGTATGGGGTTATGAATGGATAGATGAATGGATGGGAGAAAAGAGCAGGCTACGAAAGGATGGTTGCTGGGAGTGAGGCAATGTGTGTAGCAGACGGGTGGGTGGATGCATGGGTGGGTGGGTGGATGGGTGAATGGATGGATGGATGGTTGGAGAGGAAAGTCTGGAATATAGAGTGAGAAGTAAGCAAACAAACAAACAGGAAGACAGACGGATAAATACATACATACATACATACATACATACATAAACGTTTATATATTTGGTTGAATGGAAGACAGGAAAGGGATGGACAGATGGGTGGATGATGGATGGATGGATGGACGAATGGATGGATGAAGAGATGAATGGATGGATAGATGGACGGAAGGAAGGTTGGGTAGGTGTGGGTCCGACGAAGTCATAGATAGATAGGTAGATATAAAGATAGATAGATACATAAATAAATTGATAGATGGATAGATAGATAAAGATAGACAGACAGATACACAGATAGACAGAAACTCGATATACATAGACAGAAAGGTAAATAGGCCGACAGACAAATAAACAGATGGGGACTGATAAAAAAATTCAGAGCTTACACAATCGTTGGGGGCGCACGAAGGATATGGTAAGAGAGAGAGAGAGAGAGAGAGAGAGAGAGAGAGAGAGAGATTAGAGGGAAAGTGTGAATCTTTAGAGACAAAAATATCCCTCGAAGACCATTTCTTGAAATTTAAAAGGATACGAACTCTCTCAACTCCTAATGAGAAGAAAGGAGGAGAAGCAAAATGAAGAGGAAGAGGAGGAGGAGAAAAAGGAAGAAGAAGAAGAAGAAGAAAAGAAGAAGAAGAAGAAGAAAAGAAAAAGAAGAAGAAGAAGAAGAAGAAGAAGGAGGAGGAGGAGGAGGAGGAGGAGGAGGAGGAGGAGGAAAATGATGGTAATGATGATAAAGAGGAATAAGATGAAGGATGAGATCACAATGCAGCCTGAGGAGGAGGAGGAGGAGGAGGAGGAGGAGCGGGGAAAAGGAAGAGGTAAAGGAGATGATAATTTTATGAATGAGAAGAGTGACTGCTGGACTGAGGACAACTGGAGAGAGAGAGAGAGAGAGAGAGAGAGAGAGAGAGAGAGAGAGGCCATTACAGCTACCAAGAAAAAGAAAAAGAGAAGCGAGGAAACCCTAGAAACGAACACACCATTATTCTCTCTCTCTCTCTCTCTCTCTCGTGACTTATCAGTTTCTCACCCATTCCTTATCAATTCCTTTTTTACAGGTAAGGATTAATCTTTATCCAGACGTCTTAATCCCGGAGGAGGTGGCCACAAACAAATCACAATATCATCTTGTTCTTCGTCATCAGGCTGCCCCATCTCCAATTTACACGACCCTCATTCATATACACCTCCACTTTCATCTCTCAACCTCATCCTCGGCCTTCCCTTCCCTCTCTCCGCCTTTGTCCAGATATTACACTGTTAATAGCTTAATAAAAAAATAAAAACTAACAAAGTATATCTCTCGCTTGGTTTATAAAATGCTAATCTCTTGAGCCGCGAGGACACAATATCCGTTTGTTTGTTTTTTTATCAATACCGCCAGACGGTTTTTATTCAATTTAGGGGTCTCAAGAAACCTCTGCTCAGCTGAATAAAATCACCTGAGGACGCAAGAATAAAATAAAATGTGTTATCATTGTACAGAAGTAGAGTATCATTAGTCACACAGGCCAATATTTCACAAACCATTCGTTAATTAACTTCAAAAAAATCAGTGTTCACCCAATCAGCGTGATTCCCAACGCTGCATGACAGAAGCCAGACACCAGGAGCCAAACAAGTAGCAGGTACCGTCATAATGTCAGTCTAGGAAGGTAGAGGTTAAGTTAGGTTAGTCTGTTAGTGGTAGGTTAGCTTTGTTTCTGTTAGGCAAAGATATGCAAAGTTAAGTTAGGTCAGGCAAAAGTATGCTGGATCAGGTCAAGTTAGGTTGTGTTGTGATAGTTAATTGACGTTATATTACGTTATGTTGGGTTGGGTTAATTTATGTTAGTTTACGTTAGGGCAGGTTGTCAGATCAGTTAGGTAAAGTTAGGATGGATAAGGATAAGTTAGTTAAAATTAGGATGACTAGATCACATTCATGTAGGTCAGTTTAGTCTGTTAGCGCTGATTTCCAACACTGCATGACAGACGACAGGCAGCGGGGTGACTAAACGACTAGGCACCTGCAAAAAGTAATTCAATTCCCCGTCCAAATGGCGTCAAAGCTCCGGCGCCTGTTATCCCTGTACCCGTTCACAAATCTACTTTTACCTCCTCTGACGGCCGCTGCGTTTTTCATATTTTGATTTTTTTGCGTGCCGAGAGAGCGAGAGGGATTAGTGAGGTGTTATTCTCCGCGTCCGCTGATTGGGGGGGGGGACAAAAATAGGAAACCGCGAGGAGATAATATACATTTTTGGTTATAAATTCTTTGTGAGTCGTCGAAAAGTTGATCCGACAGCAAATTTCCGAACTCTTGTCGACTTGGTCACTATTTTTTCTTTCCACTAATGCTTACGTTAGATTACTTCAGGCTTACTGGGGAAAAAAAAAAAAAAGAAAATAGAAAAATAAAAATAAAAGAGAAGCCGCGGGAACATATTTCGGTCATAAATTCTTTGCGCGGCATCGAAAAACTCATCAGTTGTAAATTTCTAACATTTTTAGTAAATCTTAGCACTTTCTCTTTTGCAGGATGGTCTGGGTTAGGTCAGTTTAGGGTGACTGGAGTTAAAAATAGGAAACTGCGGGGACATCATTTTTTGGTTATGATTTTTTTTTTGTATATATGATCGAACGTTACAAATTTCCGAATAACTTTACCTACATGTTCGGTCTGAATATTTCTCTGATTTTCCAGGAAGATCTAGGTTAAGTTAGGCAGGCCGAGTTAGGCAAAAACTGGAAACCGCTGCTTCATCATATTTCCGTCACAAATTTTTCACATGTCGTAGAAAAGTTGCAAATTTTCAAACTACGGCTATTCAGGAGATTTGGATGTTTTTCCAGGAATATCTAGGTCAGGCCACGCTAGCCGGAGTGGAAAAAAAAAAAAAAAAAAAAAAAAAAATCAGCATATATAGGAAACATCTGCCACATAAAATTTAGGTCATGTTTTTTTTTTATTTTTCGCGTGTCATCTTAAAGTTCACCCCGACGCAAATTTCCGAAGTGTAAAGGTTTTGGGCCGTTTATATTTACCAGCTGTCGTACCGCACTTAACAATTAGCTATTACGATGAGAGCTATCGTTCTAGGTCCAGTAACAGCAATGACCAATACACTCAATACCGCAATACAAAAACTGAGAAAGCGAGAAGGTGTGGACAAGCTTCAAAATTTTGGTGATCAATTCAGAAACATGTAATAATGATAAAACATGTCTTGATCTTTCCGTATTGCCTATGCCTGTACTTTGTAATTTGGGGTCACAGTTAAGAAGTAGAGGCGTCTCATAAAAAGACCATAACAAATCTAAGGTCTTGCCTGCTATTTCGCGAACTCAGTGTTAACCCTTCCATTCTGATTATATAATTTTTAGTAGTATTTTTGCTACACCCAGACGATTTTACTCAGACTGTGAGAGACTTAATAGAACTAGAAAGGTCAGATGAGGCCTTAATCAATTTTTCCCGTACGAGAGTCAAATGGAATCGCAGAATAAAATCGTCTGGTGGGAGAGTAATATAAATGAAAAAAAGGCGTCACTGTATCCAAGCGGTTTATAATACCTTCACCAAACTCCTATGACTCACACTTAACTGAAGGAAATCGTCTGGGTTTAGCTGAAATAAATTTCTATATTTAACCAGACCATGTGACGGCCTTCAGACTCCTATGACTCACTCTCACCTGAAGGAAATGGTCTGGGGTTGGCTGGAGTAGAGTGCTTGACTTACCCAAACCTTGAAACGGTTAATGGTACACTGGAGGGTTAGATATAGCCTTAATTAACTCTTTTTCTTTGGATATATATATATATATATATATATATATATATAGGCTACCATGTTATTATGTGTTATATTCATGCTAACCTCACACGATTTTCTTCAGCCTTGGAGAAAACTCACGTAAGAAAAGGTCAGGTTCCAAAAATTCGTGGAACAACCCTGCCTTCCATTCTGCTTAGTAAATAATAATCAGAGGGATCTTTACCCTGCTATTTGCCTTCCTCGGATTCCTGCTGTTTATACAACCTATTGCCTTACCATTTGAAGAGATTAGCTGCTTTTCAATTTGTAGTTATTAGGAGTCATTATTATTTGTATTATTATTATTATTATTATTGTTGTTGTTATTATTACGGTATTATTATTATTATTATTATTGTTATTATTATTATTATTATTATTACTACTACTACTACTACTACTACCACTACTGCTGCTACTACTACCACTACAACTACAAGTACTATTTTTATGTATTACCAATCATGTCGTGCTCATTATTTGATTCTCTCTCTCTTTCTCTCTCTCTCTCTCTCTCCACAAGATTTAAGTCCCAATCAACCTCCGCCTCAGGAGCCTGATGTCCCTCAATTTTTCCCCCTAAAGACAGAGATTCGAAACGAGTTAATAATGTGTTGATTAATAGCTCTCTCTCTCTCTCTCTCTCTCCTCACTCAGCTCTTTCTACCCTGCCCCTCTTCACTCGCAGGAGAGAGAGAGAGAGAGAGAGAGAGAGAGAGAGAGAGAGAGAGAGAGAGAGAGAGAGAGAGAGAGAGAGAGAGAGAGAGGCGAAAACATAACTCTCTCTCAGTTTCAGGTCCAGATGTGATAACCAATACCTAATTATCCAGAGTAGTATAATGAAGGGCATCATAACGAACATGCCTGGGTAATTACTCCTGTATAATTAGGTCTGTATAATTAGCCCAGGTATTAACGCTTTACCTATGTACTGCCTTTGAATCATTGTTTGTATACTGTCACACGTATTTGCAGCATTATTGTTTGTGTCATTCTACTACTACTCTATTATCAGAACTACTACTACGACCATTACCGTACTACTACTGCTACAACTACTGCTACTACTACTATTACTACTACTACTACTACCACTACTACTATTATTATTATTATTATTATCACCTTTATTATTTTACATATCAGCACAATGGCATGGGTCAGCAACAGCACTGCCCACTGCGGTATCATTAAAACACACTGTGAAAGCCTCTCTTGTGGTAATTCCAGGAAGAATTGTCCGGTGGTCCTTTTGTTGACTGTATGGGTGTTTCAGAGCAAGGAAGGCGGGGAGAGGATGGCAGGATGAGAGAACTAGGGTGACGGGCAGAGAGGGACAGCAAGGGTGAGGGGGTAGGGATAGAAGCAGAATGAGAGGCAACGAGGGAGAGAGGGATGGAGGTGAGGGGAAGGTAGAGACCAAGGATGAGGAGTAGGGAAAGAGAGCAAGGGTGAGGGGCAGGGAGGAAGAGCAAGGGTGAGGGAATAAGGAGGAGGGCAAAGTGAGAGGTAACGAGGGAGTGAGAGTGAGGGGAAGGTAGAGAGCAAGGGTGAGGGACAGGGAGAGAGGGAAGGAGTGAGGCGGTAGTGAGAATGGCAAAGTGAGTGGCAGCAAGGAAGGAAGGGAAGAAGGGCGAGGGGAAAGGAGGGAGAAGGGAGGGAGGGAGGGTGAGGGGAAGAGGGCGAGAGAAGGTGAAGGGAAGGGAGAGAGGGAGAAAACGAGAAACGCGAGAATGGAGGCACACTGAAAACGAAACAGAGAGACACGAATAAAGGGATGGAAGGTGAAAAATGGCACATATGATTCAGTGAGCTCGCAGGCAACTGATTTAGCCTTACAAACGAAGCTCAGATCCAAGAGCAAAGAGTATGTGAAAGAGTCCTTGTGGGTGCAGGTCAGTTACTTGAGAGCTGACTGAATCATCCACAGCATTTCCTACTGTGCTCTGTTATTGGAAGGAGGGGACTTGTTTTTCTTGGATTCTTTTGTAGGCTTGGATTTCATGTTAATTATTACAGTTAATGTGCCTGAAGATGACACTGTGTTTTGCCTAAACTTTGTAATTAAAGATGTTTCAGGCAGAATTTTCCCTCTATATATAATTAAGGGAATTACTATACTCGTATATGAACATTTTTACTTAAACCTGAGGTGTTACAGTAACACGAGGCTTCCCGTAATTCAAAAAGAAAAAAAAAAAAAAAAAAAAAAAAGAACTTTCAAGATCACTCAAAACAAAGCAGAATAAACTATCTGGACATGAAGTACTTAGTTGATATTAATTGTCTGCCTCAAAAAAACATCGGTTCACTAGACGGGATGACCATGCAGGGTCAGTTGTTTGGCTGCAGTTGATGGGTTTGGTCGATCAGACAGACTACGGTTACTCAGTAGCGACAACGACAATTCGTTATTCATTTATTTATCTATTTATTTATTTTGTCAGCTTCCATTTGATGTGAACTTGTTGAATATAGACCATTAGGTAAGGGCTGGATTTAATATTTCGTTTTATGCGTGTGTTGATTGGAAGCACCACATCATTTTTCAATACAGCAAAATCACAAATAATACCGTACTGTCCTATTCCGTTTGTGCAGGAGTTATATTGCTTTGTGATTACGAAAGCGAATTATTATTATTATTATTATTGTAAGGTTAACACTTGTTTTTTCTCCAGTGACTAGACAGATGGCCTATTTTCAGCGCACATCCCCCCCCCCTCTCTCTCTCTCTCTTTTCATCGGGGTCGAGAACGAATATCGAGTTATCTTAATATTTTTCATTAATATTGTTATTCATCAAGAGGATAATAGAGACAGATGGTTAAATGAGCGAGAGAGAGAGAGAGAGAGAGAGAGAGAGAGAGAGAGACTGCAGGAATACAACAGGATTAAAACGAAAGGAGGAGATAAACCAGCACAGAAGGACAAAGAAAGAAAGAGATTGCCCAGGAAAATGAAAGGAACAGAGAAACGCAAGAAAGACTGTAAAGAAAAAGGAGAGTGCAATCAAACTGAACAGAAGGAGGACAAAGAAAGAAAAGAGAGATTACACAAGAAAATGAAAGGAACAGAGAAACGCAAGAAAGACTGTAAAGAAAAACGAGAAAGAGATAAAACTGAACAGAACGAAGACAAAGAAAGAAAAGAGAGATTACACAAGAAAATGAAAGAAGCAGAGAAATGCAAGAAAGACTGCAAAAAATTTAAGAAACAAGACTGAAAGAGATCAAAATGAACAGAAGTAGGACAAAGAAAGAAAAGAGAGATTGCACAAGAAACCAAAAGGCACAGAGAAACGCACAAACGACTGCCAAGGAAATACGACACAGCTCCAAGAAGGAAAGAGGTAAGTTGCTAAGCTAAGAAAGGGAATTAGGTGGATCAGCAGCAAGGAAGAAAGCAGTAAGCTGGATAAGCAGGCAAGACGGTGAGGCATGAAGGAGAGATAAGTAAGGGTGAGAGGCAGGGTGAAAGTCAGCAGAGAAGGAGAGGCAGGGTGAAAGGCGGAAGGGAAAGAGAAAGTGAAATGTGGCAGAGGAGAGGCTGGTGAAATGCCGCCCAGTAGGAGAGGCAGGGTGACGGTGTAGGTAAGCTATGTGAGGTAGGGTGAGGGAGAGAGGGTGGAAGGCAGGGTGTGAGGGAGGGTGAGGGAGGCAGGGAAGGTGAGTCAGGGTGACAGACAGGGTGAGGGTGTATGTAAGGTATGTGAGGTAGGGTAAGGGAGGTAGGGTGAGAGTGTGCGTAAGGCATGTGAGGTAGGGTGGGCAAGAGCAGGGTAAGAGGTAAGGATAGGAAGGTAGGGAAGATGAACAGGGTGACGGGAAGGGTGAGGAAGGTAAGGCGGGGTGAGAGGCAGTGTGAGGGAGGCAGGGACGGTGAGACAAGGGTAACGGGAAGGGTGAGGGAGGTAAGGTATGGTGAGGGTGTCGGTAGGGTGGGAAAGCAGGCAGGGGGAAGGTATAATATGGTTAACGAGGGAAGAAATGCGAGACGTTAGACGAACTACTGTACGTAAGGGTGAAGGGAAGGGTGAGGAAATAGGGGGTAGATGAGGCACAGTGAGAGGCAGGGTGAGGGAGGTAAGTAGGGTAGGAAGGCAGGGTGAGGGAGGTAAGGGTGAAAGACAAGGTGAGAGAGGTAGGGTGAAAGACAAGGTGAGAGAGGTAGGGTGAAAGACAAGGTGAGAGAGGTAGGGTTAGAAGGCAGGATGAGGGAGGTAAGGGTGAAAGGCAGGGTGAGAGAGAGAGGGTGGGAGCCAGGGTGAGGATTTAGGTTAAGGGTGTAATTTAATTAAGGTGACAAGAGATGGAGGCATTTACGGTGGAAGGGATGGTGGGACAGGGTAGGTGAGGCAGGGTGGGGTGGGGTAAGAGTTAGGGATGTAGGTAAAAGAGGAAAAGGCAGGATGGAGAGACAAGTGAGGCAGGGTGAGGGTGTAGGTAGGGTGAGAAGCAGGGTGGGAGGACAGAAAGGGTGGGAGGTTGGTAAGTTGACAATGGAGTAAAATAAAATAACGAGAGAGAGAGAGAGAGAGAGAGAGAGAGAGAGAGAGAGAGAGAGAGAGAAAGAGAGAGAGACAATGGAGTAAAATAACAAAATAACGAGAGAGAGAGAGAGAGAGGGAGGAGGGGGAAGCGAAAGGAAGAAAGCAATTGAAGGGATAGCTGAGCAATACTAAGTGTGTGTGTGTGTGTGTGTGTGTGTGTGTGTGTGTGTGTGTGTGTGTGTGTGTGTGTGTGTGTGTGTGTGTGTGTGTGTGTGTGTGTGTGTGTATTTCTTTAACCCTTCCAGTACCACCACACCTCTACCCTCACTTCCTTCACTCCACCATCAGACGATTTTATTCATCCCCAGTACTAGAAGGGGCTTGAGGGAGAGGGGGAGGGGATGGGGAGGGCAGGAGAGGTGATAGGATTAGGGAGACTGACGGAGTGGGAAGGAGGAGAGGTAAGAGGGTTAAAGTTGGAAGAGAGGGAAGATGACGTGATGTGGATGGAGGAAAGTGGGAGAGACGGGAGGGAGAGGAGGGGTGGAGGCGGAAGAGAAGGGGGTAAAGAAAGGAGAGAGGAGAGATAGTGAGGAGAGGGGACAAACAGAGGAAGAGAAGTGGGGGAGGAAAAGAGAGGAGGAGAGAAGAGAGAGGTTGGAAAGATGGGAGGGGAGGGGGGAAAGGAGAAAGTGGGAGAAACAGGTAAGAGAAAGGAAGGAGTGGAGGAAATAAAAGAGGAAGTACAAAGATTAAGATAAAATTTGAGCAGAAACAGAAAAGGGTAAAAGAAAGGCAGAAGATACAGAGAAGAAAGTGCAAGAAATGAACTAGGGAAAGGAAAGAGTGGAGAAACGTAAGAAGGAAGTGAAGAGGCAGGAAGGAACTGAAGATAAAACTGGAGAAAGAAGAGTGAGGAAAGAAGTTGATGAAGAGGAAAGTGGGGAAGACAAGTAGGAGATAATTACAGTAACAAGTAGGCAGAGTTGTGTGTGTGTGTGTGTGTGTGTGTGTGTGTGTGTGTGTGTGTGTGTGTGTGTGTGTGTGTGTGTGTGTGTGTGTGTGTGTGTGTGTGAGTAGGTAGGTACATAGGTAAGACGTGGAGAAGAGTATAAGTGGGCGAGGTAGAAGTAGGTAAGATGTGTGTAGGCAGTAAATGGCCAAGGGGTAGGTAGGTAGGTAGGCAGGTCGCTAGGTAGGCAGGGGGTAAGGCAGACGCGCGTGTGGGGGTGAGGCAGGAGGCGGCCAGTGTCGGTGGAGGCAGCAGTCGTAAGGCAGCAGACGTCCTGTGCTGAGGTCGCTCCCCCGCTCGCACACGCACACACGCACGCACACACACGCACTCCTTCCCTCACGGACACCTGTTGAGTACGCACATGCAGCTACAGAGTGAAAAAGTTGATAAATCTAATGGGAATCGCTGCAATATCCGACTAAGAAGGCCGATGTTTTAATCCTGCAAAGAAGAAAGCTAAATGTGAAAGCTAACAGATCTACAGAAGACATGCATCATCTCCAAGTAGGAAAGCAGCTGTAGTAACCTGCAGCTCTGCTAAAAGTGAAAGAAGCAAAGGAGAGAAAGCTAAACAAGGCAACTGTAACTTACCCCTAAGAAAATAATTGTGGCAACCTGCTTCATATCTCAGCTAAAAGTGAAAGAAGTACAGGAAAGAAAGCTAAAGAAGACAGCTATTGAATCCTGCTAAGAAGAGAACAATACTAACCTACAAAATAACAGGACTCTTCTCCATAAATCAAGTTTCACCATCTAATTTACCACGAAAATTCCACTGAACGAAAAAAAGGTGACATTGTACCTGCATAACTAAAAGGAAAATTGACCAAATAAGAACGGTTTCAGTGGAGAAGACGCCAAATGTCTCTGCACAGCTAAATGGAGAGATAATCAAGCTGCAGAACGAGGCCAACGAAAAGGAAGAGTGCCATCTATAACCGCCACAGCTACAAGAACGGCAGTGTGAACAAGCCTATAGAGGATGGGATAATAAGTGTTGGCTATATTAACAAAAGAGCAGTGGAATTTACCAAGATACAGAAGGCGGCTCCCTCGAAAAACAAGAGAGTGTTATCTTTCTGCTAAATAAAGAAAAGAAAAACTGACACAACTTAAGACGGTTCCTACGAAGAGGGGAATATCTTATCTACTGTTTATATACACAGCTAAAAGAAGAGCGAAGTTAACAAAATTTTAAACTTCGATTCCTATGAGAGTGTCATCAATGCAGCTAAAGGAATAGGAAAGTTGACAACACTTTAAAGACAAATGTCATGAAGATGAAAAAATGTCAGGTAAAACTGCCCATTTATAACACTGGTGATGAATAAGACATTTCCCACGACGAGGTAAAAAGTGCTACCTATACCAATGCAACTACAACATAATTAGCAGAACTGAATGAGTTATAAAAGTAAAGAATATTAACTGACTAAAAACGCCAGCTACTTAGGTGATGAAGACGGTTCTCAGTAAAGGGAAAATGTGCCATCTGATGAGAAACTGAAAGAACTAGTTTTTATAGGGTTGCTAATTGCTATTCTGTTAATTTATTACAAAAAATACTCCACAACAGATTAACAGGAGACAAAGGAACAACAGGAGACAACTGATTAACAAGAGAGACAAAGGAATAACAAGAGACACGGGATGAACAGGAGAGACAACGGACTAATAGAAGATAACCGATTAACAAGACACAAGGGATTAACAGGAGAGACAAAGGAATAACAGGAGGGACACCGGATTAGCAGAAAGACAGGCCACAAGTTGGAATAGAAAAATAATCCTCCTGTACGTCCATTCACATAACACCACAGAAGTTGGAACCTAACATTACCTCCCAAGTCGGAGCTAAACACTTGCCTACAAAGTCTGGAATCGAACAAGAGCCTACAAAGAATCGAGAAATCATCTACAAGAATTTGAAATAAAAAAGGAGAAAACAGAAGATGTGAAAAAAGAGAGGAAGAAAAATGAAAAACCTGTCAATTAGGATCAAACAACCGGGAAAAAGTTGGAACAAAGAGAACCGGCCAATATCAAAGTAAGAATAGCAACCTAACGATACACAACATAATATTATAAGCCTCTCATAAAAGAATAATCAGTCTACAGGTTGATAGCCCCTGCAGTACAGGATAAAGATAGTTCCCAATTCAGCGCGGAGAACAGAGGAAGAAAAAAAAGAGACAGAAAAAAGAAAACAGACAGCGAGAGAGGCAAAATATTCAACAGCAACACCATCTATAAAACCCATAAAAACACAATACCTTCTTAAACCACTACATTAAAAAATCGTGTTGGCAGCTGCAACTGGGTACTTTGCAGGGATTTTCGACTGCAAGAAATATCCAGTGAGTGCGTGGTCCTGGCCTACCGCAACTGCCTACTGTGATCGTCTAGAACCAATAACAAGGTGAGAAACTGCTTACGGTAAATACTACTACTACTACTACTACTACTACCAGGGCAGGATACAACACTTGGGAAAGGAGCGGGGAGGATGTGGTTCCTTTCTGTCATGTAATTTCATTTTACTTGCGTTAAGCACAGCAGTAATGTCCTTCTTTTCGTTAAAATCGTCCTGTGATAGCATTTATGGATGATATTTACAGCACAATGTTCATTTATTGCAAGTATTCAATTGTCTGCCGAAAATGGAGGGAAGGGCTGAGGCGTTCATCACCACATGTAAATCCGCGCCTGAACCATCATCATCATCACATAATTATATGTACCTGTACTACCATCATCACAATCATTATCATCACCCACTTCCCATATATAACTAAAAACCTTCATACTGATCCCCTAAATTAACCGTACACATGCAGAATACTAAGTTAAGTTCCGTGATTACATAGGCCTAAGTTACCTATTAAAACATCTGCAGTTAATTTCAAGGTTATTGAATAGGCCTACTGTAATTCCTTGTTGATATTAGGGTCATTCAAGAGGCCTACCGTAATCTCCTTAATGGGCACTGGCATTCCTTGGAGGGTCATTTAGGATTAACGGGTTCATCTTGAGTACATCTTGCTACAGTGTGTGTGTGTGTGTGTGTGTGTGTGTGTGTGTGTGTGTGTGTGTGTGTGTGTGTGTGTGTGTGTGTGTGTGTGTGTGTGTGTGTGTGTGTGTGTGTGTGTGTGTGTGTGTGTGTGTGTATACAACCTAACATTACAACAATACCAGTTACATTAGGCCTATGCATAAATTTCTGCTATTCACTGTACTAAAGAAATAGTTCTCCACTACAACGTTTTTTTCTTTTATCTGGATACCGGAGAGACCATTTTACGCCAGACGGTTTTATTCAGCTGAGAGGAAGGCTAATGAGGGAAGGGTTATACATATTACATCCAGAAAACATATGTGATTTTCCTTTCCTTTGAAGCAGGCAATATTTGATGGTGTAAATTGTAAGTGTGTCTGGGTTGGTCTGTTCCTGTTTTATCAATTTTGATCCCCCCCCCCCACCTGTCTCTCTCTCTCTCTCTCTCTCTCTCTCTCTCTCTCCCTTATTATTTGTTTCCCTCTTTCCTCCCCCCTCCTCCCTCCCTCCCTTCCTTTCCTCTCCATCGTTATCTCCATTCCTACACTCTTTCTTATACTTTTTCCTCCTCCTCCTCCTCCTCCTCTTTGTCTTTCCTCCTTCCCTAGTTCTGTTTTCCTCGTCATTAGTGTCTATCTTCTGCCATTATTTGTGTACAGTTCTGGCTTATTTTCCCTTGTTATTACCGTTTTCTCTCTCTCTCTCTCTCTCTCTCTCTCTCTCTCTTCCTCTCTCTCGCTGTTCTTCTGACCTCTCTGCTCTCGTTTCTTCCTCACCACGGTAGGCATGCAGCACTAGTCTAGCTACACAGTCTGTTTTTTTTCTGTCTAAGTGCACGTCCACACTAGATGCATGCTGGCACGGGCGGGAATCAGGCATCATTATAATCCACTAACTAAGGTTCTCGCAGCACCCATTCGCTTCTAGTGAGGTAACTTATGGTGATGACAGTGATGCAAAATTCTCGCCCGCAACTGCCCGCTCCAGCATGTATCTTGTTTGGACGCGCCGTAACTTTCTAACGGATGAGTTACCGGTACTCTCATCCTCTCATTTAGGCAACTGGTCAGCTTTCGAATTATCTTCCTTCATTTATTTATTCCACTGCCCACGCCTTAGTCTTATACAAGGAATGTGAGCAGACATCTCTAAATTAATTATTTCTGAAATTGGCTGTCTGTTTGATCAGATTTCTTCAAAATGACAAGTTATGCTGGCTCTGAGTCCTGAGTTTTCTTTATTTCACAAAAAGTAATGTTTTTGGACGCATTTACCTGCGTGTGATTGCTGCGGCTCCAACTTTTGACAACCTTAACTTTGTTGCCTTATTGTCTCTCAGTTGTTAGCTACTGGCCACATCTATGTCAGGTCTGAATATGAAAAGTCGACATCACTGGAGTAAGAAGAAAGCTGCTCCGAGAAGGTATCTCAGTTGCACTCTAGTCTTTCACAATTTATTTTAGGTATATAGCTTGGGGAACTGGATATGAATGCTTCTAGACGACTTTACTCTGCTGCAGGTACCCGTTGTTGCCAGAGGGTTACCGCTGCGTAAACCTTCCATGGTCCATAAAATTCTATTATGTTTATAAATATTTCCATTATGTATAAGTTACTGCGATCCTTCGTTGTGTAAAATCTATATTCATGTTCCCATAGATTTTCCAGGCATTAAATTTCAATAACGTGTCGGTAGAGATATTAGGAGACTGCCTTACCTTGAAATAGGAGGTGATGCAAAGCCCAGGGTTAGTTGGTTACCTGATGTTATTGTTAAGGATACGAGTAATATTTCTGTCATTTGAAGCATGTACGTAGCTTAATTTATACAGAACAGTATGAAATGCTGTGGTTTAGTGGTTATCGTGCTCGTCTATCGATGCTTCAGTTCCATGTCTGTTTCGATATCCGTCTGTGGTGGAAATTTACGATGATTGACGTAGTATGTCCTTTAATGTACTCTCATAAATCTGCGCCCTCTCAGTCCTGTCGATGGCATATACAGACTCAGATCTAGCTACCTATCTATTTATATATCCATTTATCCCATTATCTAACTATCTATCTACCTATCTATCTATCTATTGCCAGACGCCTTTATCCCGTATGGGGAGGGCACAGACAAATCACCTCCATGTCGTCCTGTCCTCTGTCACTTGGCTGACTTTTCCAGTTCACAGCCCTCTTTCATATATTTCTCCCCACTCCATCCCTCCATTTTATCCTCGGTCTCCCCCTCCCCCTCTCCCCCTCCACCTCACTCACATACTCTCTTCTAGTCAGTCTCTCTATCCTATCCACATGGTATCCCCCTCTCTCATATGATTCCCCACGCCATCGCTCCGTCTCATCCTCGGTCTCCCCCTCTCCCCTTCCACCTCACTCACCTACACTCTTCTAGTCAGTCTCTCATTCTCTATCCTATCCACAAGGCCAGCAGATCATCTCAGAGTCTCTTAAAGCTTTCAGTCACATCCACACCAACACCACAACACTCCTCCAATTGGGTACAGCACTGATACAAACAAATACAGCCATTACAGGACTTCAATTTTCACGTATATCACTCTTCCTGTACACACTCCTTTCCCATTCGTACTTCGCCAGCATTGGGAAGGACTAAATACGGGAAATCTGGTTATCTCTGGCAAGCTTGGTCTCTCCTTGTCTGACTCGAGTTTGCCTTGGTCGGACCAGTGTGTGTGTTTGTGTGCTTAATTAGGTTCTGTCTCTGTCTGTCTTCCTCTGTCTCTGTCTCTGTCTCGCTCTCTCTATTTATCTATCGATCTATCTATTAGTCTCTATCTGTCTGTCTATCTGTACAACTATATCTATTTTTCTATCCCTCCATCAATTTTCCTGTCTTTTTTCTCTCGTACCGTATGTTTTTTCCTCCATCTCTTTGCTGGAATTTCCTCTACATTTTATTTGCTAATATCTGCGAGTCTTTTATCTAGTATTTTTCCACTGTGCTCTCACTTTTTTTATGGGTTCAGAGTGCAAATCTCTCTCTCTCTCTCTCTCCCCCCTCCCTCTCTCTCTCTCTCTCTCTCTCTCTCTCTCATTCTGAACGCTTGCAATGAAAATGTGAATTTGATCTGCACTGTTCATCTGTCTTTTATTTATGTCTCTATCAATCTGTCTATCCATCTATTTATCTATTTTTACTTTTTTTTTTGTCCATCCACCTACCTCTCTATCCACCTTCTCGTCCATCCACCCATCTAACCATCCACCCATCATTATTTCATCCTCTCATCCTTCCTTCGTCTATCCATCCCTCTCAGGTTAGCTTGCTCAGGTAGCCTAATTATTTGACACTTAGGGATGTAAAATGATACCTGCTGACTTAACACAAGCCAACCATCCATTCATCCATCCATCCAACCCTTAATCCATCTATCCATCAAGTCATCCATCTATCCATCCGTCCATTTCATCATCCACTCATTCATCCAACCTTTACTTCATCTATCCATTCAACCATCCATCCATCCATCCAACCTTTGATCCATCTAACCAACCATTCAACCCTAAATCCTTCCATCCATCAAAATATCCATCTAATCATTAATCCATCTAACCATCCATCTATCCATCCAAATCTTAATCCATTCATCCATCCATCCAAATCTTAATCCATCCATCCAAATCTTAATCCATCCATCCATCCAACCATCCATTTTTCCTTTCAATCATCCCTCTTTTCATTCAACCATCCATCCATCCATCCATCCATCCAATCTTTTATCCATCCATCCATCACACCATCTATCAATCCATCCAACTTTAAATCCTTCCATCCATCCATCCAATCACTCTTCTGTTAATCCACCCAACTTTAAATCCATCCATCCATCCATCCAATCACCCTTCTATCCATCCATCCAGCCATCCCATCAGACCAACTCGCTCTGGTACTCTAACATCTGATAGTCTGAAACTTGGGGATGTAAAGTAGGCCCTAACAACTTAACAAGACCTCTCAGCTCTATCCTTCCGCGGGGCAGCATCTCTCCTACGTCATCTTTACCCTTTTGCTTTGCCTGTTTGTTTGACTGAGTGTATGTTTGCTCTCTGGACCCTATACCTCATCCTACGCTTGTGTGGAATAGGGGCTGGGATGACGATGACGATGATGATGATGATGGTTTGTGACGCAGGGGAACGCTCAGAACCTCTTCGCCACTGTCACTGAATTACTGAGTTACTGAGTTATTGAATAAATGGGTTAATGAGTAACTGAAAATCGATTTCCTTACATCAGCCATCCCAGCACCCGGAATCACACGCCTGCCTGCGTTGGAGCACCGCGAGACTCGTTCCCTGTCATGAGGTTTGGAAAGTTCTGACATTTTTAGAATTCAGTGCTTGACCTCGTGGAATGTGTAAAAGAGGCAGAAATCCGATGGGTTAGTTTCAGGATGGGGTCTGTGCCCTTCGTTTTTGCTTTAGGAGGCACTGTTTTCGAGATATCTGGGTTTTTCTAAAATTTCGCACGGCTCAACTCACCTATGAGCTTGGGAGTTGCCCAGTGTCGCTGCCTCGCACAAGCCTGGAGACTATCAAACGCCGCTAGATTTTCATTCATTTAGTTGTTTTTCAGAAGCCGACAGAAGTCATCGACCGCGCTAATCCAGCCTTGAACACTTTCAGTACAATGACCTGCTTTGTACTTTTCTCGCTGCCGCCATTGACTCCTTACAGCGCAAAGGCATATTTCATTCCTGCTAACGCCAGTCAGTTGTATTTAACTTAGTACAGACTCCTCTAGGTTCAGTAACAAAGACCCCCCCGTAATGAAAGAGCTAAAAACGGCATTCAACAGTGGATTTCTGGTCCCCATTCCCCTGATAGTCCTCAGTCTTCCAGTTCCATTTCCTTCTTATCTTTTTACGGTGATGTAGAGAGAATAATAAATATTGACGAACACGTTTATTACAGTGATGTCGTGTTTATCGTGATACCACATTATTATTACTATTATTATTATTATTATTATTATTAACCACCCATATTACTGTACATGATGCCCACTCTATCACATTTTTATTAAGTTTTGACGATTTTATTCAGCTTAGGGGAGGCATTCTGAACGGTAGGAGTTAGAATGGAAGAGTCAATAAAGGCAATATCTCGCCCCTTTAGTTGTATGGGAGTAATACACACACACACACACACACACACACACACACACACACACACACACACACACACACATACACACACATACACACACATACACACACACAGACACACACACACAAAATCTAGTGAAGGAGGCTATTGGATACAAGTCCATTATCTCAAAAACTTTATTGCGTTTTTCCTACAACACTGTGCCAATAGACTAGACAGTTTGTGCCCTAACCTGACGAAGCTCCTTAACCCCTTTCAGCTCTGTGGATGGCCAGGTGTGCTTAGATTTGAGGGTAGCTTTGACTAGTAATCAAGGACAATCGTTTCTACCTCATAACTAGAGCTGATCTGATTTCATGCAAACACGACTTAGTATTTCGGTAGCCCAGTTTATAGATTGATAGAAAGAGAGACAGATAGATTTACATGAATTTTTGTTCCGTCACGAGATGAATAATATCGAGTACCCAGCAGGAATTAAAAAAAAAAAAAAAAAAAAAAAAAAAAACAGCACCGTGGTCTTTGTTCCCCCACCAGCTAAATAAAATATACCTATAACTACAATAGGCAAGAAAAAAGAAAAACGTCATGAAAAAAATAGAGAAGACAAGGAAAAAAAAAAAAGAGCTTAGCCTATCTGCCACCCGGTCCAGTTTGATGAATAAAAATCGTCTGACGCCAGCAAAGAATATTTAAAAAAATAATAATAATAATAAAAATAAAGCGCTTGTGCCCGTTCCATCTTGGGGTAAAGCGTATTATTTCTTCCCACCCAAACTGAATCACATTTCTCCCCATATATCTTGTTAATGTCGGTCACACTGCCCTTTCATGTCACTTCTTGGGTACTGCCTCTCTCTCTCTCTCTCTCTCTCTCTCTCTCTCTCTCTCTCTCTCTCTCTCTCTCTCTCTCTCCACCACACACGTCACAATTCATCACACAGCACTCCATCACACACACCACAACTTACCACACTGCTCTCCACCACACATCACACTTCACCACACTGCTCTCCACCACACACACCACAATTCACCACACTGTACTCCACGACCCTTCACCACACCTTTGAGCGCGTTGCCTTCTGCTCTCTTGTTTGCCTCACAAAGGTGGCGGCTTCTTGGTACGCTTGAGTGCATTTTCATTGTGACGAGTTCTTCCGTCATGATATGCCGTGTGTGTGTGTGTGTGTGTGTGTGTGTGTGTGTGTGTGTGTGTGTGTGTGTGTGTTGTAATGGTACTTGACTCCTAAATAAATGAGACATAAAGCAGGAGGCATATAAGCTGAAATTATTTTAACAGTGGCTGATTACTGATTAATAGTAACGCTGTCGATCAAATAATTTTGCCTTCGCGAAGAATAACAATACCTAAACAAAATAAATCATAAATGCAACTGGAAGGCGTGGTTCGCAACACTGCCGCTGGATCTCCCTCTTCCCTCTGGTTTTCGTGAAATTATGCCTGTTAGCTTTTTTTTCGTAAACTTATTGCAGCAATAACTTTTCCCAATACATCCCCTTTACATTTTGCAATGTAAATTCTGGAGGAAAAACATTTCTCTCTACTTCAACAATGCCAAGTTGCATGAGGGAGTTTATATCTATCTATCCATCTATCTATCTATCAGTATGGTACATGATAGCACATTTACAGTTTGTATATTTTATACAACCTCCGATTTTCCTACCATTTTCTTTTCCTTGTCGGTCTTGCTAGCTCTAGGGGCGCTTCAGTTTCATTATAATATGTACAGACAACAATGCACAATTTGTTGACTTTCTGAAAATTAAAAATATGCATGAAATTGGTGTGTGGATGAAGAGGGCAGTGTGCTTGAGATGTCTGGGCCCTGACATATGAATGACAACTGAGAGATTAGCGAGGGTCCTCTGACAAGAACAGAGAGTGTAGTATCTTATTTAATTAGAGGTATATGAAAGGCTAATGTCGTGCGCGTGAGCACTCACACACACAGACACACACACACACACACACAGAGGAGGAGGGGACGAGAACTTGGATAGGGGGGGGGGTGACGGATGAAGGAAGGTAAGGAAGGATGGGAGGGAGTAGACCTAGGGTGGAGGGGTATAAGATAGGATGGAAGGTATAGGAGGGAGAGCGAAGGAGAAAGAACAGAGGGAGAGAGAAGCACTCTGTGGTTGTTTACTATTTTCTCTACTTGGAGAGAGAGAGAGAGAGAGAGAGAGAGAGAGAGAGAGAGAGAGAGAGAGAATCACCATGTGTTTAAACTCATTGGAATGCTGATGACCAGATATATTCACAAATGACTGCCAAACAGGTAAAACAGTGATTTGCTGCTGAATGAGGACGAACACGTAATGAAAACAAATCTATGCTGTAATTATGGAACAAATTTACATACGCTGATGTCAAATTATTAACTGCAAAATAAGTTGATAATATGGACTAACTCATAGTGTAGGTGGGAACTGAAGATAGTATGGAAAGAGTAAACAGAAGTATGCATGAAGGGGGATAAAAAAAAATAGTATGAATGGAAGGAATAAGTAAAGTGTGAGTGGAGCAGAAAATAAAAATCTAGGAGTGAATAGAAAAATAATGTTATGGACAAATGGGGTAAATGAAAGTATGAATGGAGAGGCATGTGTTAATTGAAAAAGGGTTAAAAGATTATATAAAAACGATGTAAACAGGATTATTAGAAGTGAATGAAAGAAATAGGGATAAAGAAAAAAAGTGGTAAAATTTGTAATTATTGAGTTAATTGAACAAAATAAATGTTAAGGAATATAATGTTTTAAAAAGTCAGAACTAGAAAAAAATACAAATAAGTACATAGGTGAACACTGGGAAAGGAATATGCCAATTGACACGTCACCCCTTTTCTCAGGCGGATGGAAAATTTTAATCCTTGCTATGAAATCTAGACTAGACAATCTAACCTTTTATATTATCAAGTTATCGCAGCCTAAAACCCATAATGTTTATTACCGGTATTACCTAACTACAGCCTGAAATACTAACAAATCTATTTAACTGGTCTTCCCAATTCCTCCTCAAATATCACACCTTCCGGAACCCAGCAAAGCCTAATACAAGAGAATCTTGCACAAAATTAACATAAATAGCAATACGACCCAACAAAAAAGCTAAAAACACTTAGTATCTACGAAGCTTAGACTAAGTTTCTTGACATATTACTAAATCAAGTAAATATATTATATTCTAATGCTATAAAGTGAAATACTCACAGGCTGAAGGGTTGAAAAATGCTGAAGCTGTATTTTTTCCCCTTGGTTTTTTACACTTGGGGCAGCCACCAAAAGGTAATATTTTCAAAGCTCCTTTTTTGTGTAGCATTGGAAAACAAATACTTTTTTCTCTACTTTCCTCACATCACAATTCGGAGGTGTATATACCACCAGAATTTCATCACTCAGACAATGAACACAACATTAGAGTTCTGGAACCTTTAGCTTTATGGAGTAACAACAGCAACACTTTATTTTCAGTTACTTAAGTATGAATTTCCTCATGACAACATAATTCCAAGGTCCATATATTTGTCTTGAATTATATTTATAGCGTAAGTTTGCACGACGGAATGAATGTTTGGGGATTTGTTTTGCAATGGCGACACGATGTTTATTTATTCATTATTATTATTATTATTATTATCATTATTATTATTATTATTAACCCCCTTTTCATTAGGCAAATAAAACATCGGTTTTCTCACAAGGACAAACTTCATGATATATACATCAGTCCAATATCTCACAACAAAATTTAGTAGTACAGAATTGAAAATGTACGAGTTTCAAGCCTTGCTCAGGCATCGCTTAACGATGCAGGAGAGGGAGAGAAAGAGTCAGTCTTGCTTCTCACGTCACTGAATCACTCCCACACTGTCAGAGTAATCCGAACCCGTGTTATCATTTAGTTCCATGGATTCTGGCACAACACAACACAGTTACGGGGATTACCTTCCACCCAGGGGTCGTCAACACACTGGCCAAAATACGCTTTGTTTTACCAGCTTCCCGCGTTCTCTCCCGTGCTAGTACTGGAGGCAGTGAACCTCGTTACCTTCTCAAATCACACACAACAACGCAATACGTGTTTCCATTTGGGTCTATGGAAATTCTGGATACTCGTGTTTGCGGCACGATATTACCTTTACAGTTAGCAGTTCAGTGTAATTTTATGCATGATTTCAGGGTAAACAGTCAAAGGGGCCACTCGTTTCATTGTAACGATTTGGGCTCTTCAGCCCTCTCGCTGGTGTGTGAGCAAATGTTTTTACTTTTTCACAAGTTGCAGGAAGTGAACAATAGTCGACCCCTGCATTACTAATTTTTAGCTATAGGTGTTGTACTGTGTGTGTGTGTATATATATATATATATATATATATATATATATATATATATATATATATATATATATATATATATATATATATAAGTACTTTGTTCTGTTAAAGTTTGAGGCATTATTGCAATAAATGCTAAGAAAAACACGCTCAACTCACTTTTTAGAAGTGCAGATTATACCCTTACGTTCATCAGTCTGTCACAAGCTTATAAAACTGATATAAAATATTATATACAATGATAATCAGTTGAAGTGATATGCAACAGCATACTTTTTTTTCGAAGAATTATGATTACGCTGCTAAAATGAAGCCAACCTGCCAGACGTACGATTAACATCAATCCGTCAGTGGCTTAAGTGTCTGCCGGAAGTCTTCGCAGAATGAACCACTCGAACAACTTGCCAAATCTCGAATTTATGCCGTTTCGTAATCCACAGCTTTCCGTGTGTATCGGGCGCAAAAAATCTTCGTTCAAGTTCTGTGCATAGCATCGTTCACTAAGGAAATTGTAACAAAGGGAAATTTTGTAGCATTGTTTGAATCTCCATGAAGTACGATAAGCAAGACTGTATAACTTATTGGTAAATATTCCTAGAATCAGTATGTCAGTATCACTTCGTTAAATATTCTGGCTCAGTGAATGAAATTTTATTTATTCATCCTTGATTGCGAGTCCTCGAAGATACACGTAAAACAATTTTGATTATTATTGTAATAACATTTATTTTATCTCGTGCCACAGTATTCCGATATGACAGGCTGCGGGATGTGGCGCGTCGCGACTGAGATTATTGGAACCAGTTAGTGACGGTTTAGCGTGCGGGTGTGTTGTAAGTGATTTCGCGGAGTTTTATCTTCATTTTAGTGCTTTTGGAGTTCGTTGGCCCTGTATTATCTTCGTCAGCGGTGAGTGTAAGTATTCAAGGGTCTGTTGTGCATAAATCAAGACGCAGATGATAATATTTGTTGTGCTAGAGATGCAAATGACGGTGCGTGTTTCTGTAGCGTAGGCATCACTTGCTAACATTGCTACTCGTCATTTAAATTTTGAAAGGCTTAATTCTTTAGCACATGCGTTTAGAATGTTGTAAGTGTTTTATTATGACAGTGATCTTAGTTATGGTGCTTATCTGATCGTCAGTTATATACATACTTGTCTATTAAGCACGTCTTGAGATTATGGATTCTGGTGCTGGTTGTTTGGGAAAACGATGTATATAGTTTGCCTGACAGCGAGAGAGAGCTAAGTCGCCTGAAAAGAAAATAAATCGCAGGAGGGGGAAATATTTTGAGAGCAACTGCTTATCGTTTAATATACTGTATGCCGTTAGTAATATAGTGATTGAATATTGATTGCATTCATTAATATAATTACCCCGATTCCTTTGGTTTAGCTAATCTTCATAACTGCAGATGGCAAATTAAAGGATATTCATAGCAACGTAATGTATCTGGGTTCGTCCGGTAATGTAATTGTGGTAATTTATTTGGTTTGATCCTTAAGTTGGCTTCGTGACTTAATTTCTTCATTCCGATATGTGCTTTATTCTTTCTGCCTTCTTACGATTTTGTTCAGTTAAAAATAGACCTATTACTGAAGAGAGAGAGAGAGAGAGAGAGAGAGAGAGATTCAGACCTTTCTCTAAAGGCAGGTGTCACCGAAATTGAATGAAATCGTCTGGTGGTAGAAAGTATAAAATTATAAGCATGTTTTCGTAATGAAGGAGTTATAACGTAGGCTAGACATTAGAGCAGCCTTTTTTTCTATTTTCCGCTGTGGGTGGTGTGGTTTCCCTGCATCACAGCGTTTTGCTTTAGGAAAAATAAATTAAAAAAAAAAAGTGCAACAAATACTACAAGGATAAATGGATTATTGTAGGCTAAACTAATAAATAATATATACCGGTACTAGTATTTGGGAGGAAGGTGTAATGATGCCATACGGCTCATCTTTATGCCTGTCTACTGCACGAGGGCCACAAAGGATGAATATTATTGTTGTCCCATTCTTTTCGTTGAGTACGATCCGCAACCGTCGATGTTATATTCATGTCCCTAACTGCACTGATAGGGTTGATGTTGATTATGCTTACCGTACATATTAATTTGCAAGCACTCATTGAAGGTCTTTACTGTATCTCTTAATTCACTATCATCATCATCATCATCATCATCTTTCTAATTTGGATTCATGCTATTATTCTCGTCATATTCTCCGACGTTCATCACCTCAAAAAATTCAGTCATCATCATCATCATCGTATGCCCCACAGTCTTATTTTCACTTCAAGAAATTAAGTTCTCCTCCTTCAATTTCTCACAATTTTCTACATTTCCCACTTCACAACAATCAACATTACACATACTTCGCCTAACAATAACATGGGCTACACCATCTCTATCCCTTCACTTAACATTCACCACAACACATTCCTCACCCACGCACAGCGTCCATCACTACACATTCATTTTTATCCATTTCCCACTACAGTACATCTTTAACATCATCCATTATATAATCATTTTCTCACAGCATCCTAAACATCATCCATTGTATACCGGTAATCCATTTCTCACAACATCCTCAACATCAAACTTTCCTTCCTTGATAACATTTAGCATTACTCATTCACCTTCACCTACTGCTTTTCTCACAACATCCTGAACATTAAATCCAACATTCCCCACCTTCCAACATCCACTGCTTCGTGTCCTCCCACCCAACCACAACATCCACAACTACGCATTCTCCACCCTGTCCCAGCATTCACATTTTACATTCATTTTTCTTATAGCACCATCATTATCAAACACACCATCTCTCCTTGTGCAACATCCATTATTACCCATTGGCCTCATTCCTTTTCTCACGCTGTCATCAACATTCCCCTTAACATTCCTGTTTAAAACATTACTAACATCACAACTCCTATCTAACAGCATCTCTCACCATCACGCATTCCTACACACAGTCCCAACATTGTCACAACATTCTCTTTTATTAGTTTCCCATCTCAACATTCCCTACAGCACAGTCCCAACATTACACGAATTTCACTATTACTAATGCTACCACTATTATTACATTTCCCATCACACTATCCCCACTGCACATTGCCCATCATGGCAACATTGCACGGACGGCAGGCACCTCGCACAAGCACTGCCATGCACGGGGCCCATCAGCGGACAGGGACAACGCACGGGTGCACTCAGGCAAATTGGGGTAATGAGCGTACAGGAGATGCCATGGTGTAGGGGTGAGGGCAGGGAGGTGTGTGGTAGGGAGACTGGGAGATAGGAATGGGTGGGAGGGGAATAACAAGACTGGGAGATTACGGCCTTGTTAATGAGCAGGTGGGGACGTGTTACTTTTGTCAAGAAGTATTTTTTAGTCTTATTCTCGTTAGCACAGAGTTCGTAGCATTTCTTCCTTGGTAGTGGGGTGGGAAACATAATTAACAAATGTACTTCGAAACTCAAAACACTGATATAATCCTCACAGGCACTGAATTCGGACATCGCAAAGAAACCTGCCCGATCTAGCGAGGCTCTGCCCAATAATGACTTTTTTTTTTTTTTTTTCAATATTTATTTTCTCCTCTTCAATCTTAGCTGATGATCTACAGAAACCACTTCTGAAATCTTCCACAACCAGGCCCCGCTAATAGGCTATACGATTAACCTCAGTCGCGTAGCTTCCTGCCATCCGAGTTCTTTGGCAGCAGGTAATTGAATCCCACAAACCACGTCATTCCAATTTCCTTTGATCCATACCTCCCCGATGCTCAGACCTCTGCGATTCATTGGATCTTATTCTGATTGGCGCGGGAAGCTTCATGGTGGAATAGAATGCTAAAGTCCTCTTTCTTATATATCTCTAACTTCATCGCTGGATTCATAGACGCTTGAATGTGACGTAGCGGACTGAGGTGTATATCACCAATCATCTGAGGGTGGAATCGAATGCTAAAGTTCGTTCGCCTATGTTTATTGGGACAGCCATTGTAACACATCCAAGATCGGCGTCAGACAGGGGTCCCCAACATCTTGTTTATTATTTATCATTTTTGTGAACAGCATGATTAAGTTGATAAAGTCCAATTGTGGGCCAGATGGTTTTTTACAGTGGCGTCATCTCCTTGTCCTTGTGGACGATACTGTTCTCTCGACAACGCGACGCGGAATGGAACATAAACTTACATTTCTGAATCAGTTGTGTAAATAATGGCATGGTTGTGGATAATATTAAGACCAAGTTCTTTGCAATCCATGCGTCAGTGGGCGATCGTGAGCCATTCTTCGTTGGTGATGTGGTCGTGCAGTGGTGTGGCAGGTATGTGTATCTGGGCAGCCTGTTCACAAGCGACGGGACCTTGTCGTCCGCCATTACCGCCCACGCACAAGCGAAAATGTGCCACATTCTGAAATTTGTATCATTTTTGGAAAAGAATATAGACATACCATTTTATGTTAAAAAGAAAATGTTTGAAGCAGCCTTAATGTCGACCATCCTATATGGCTGTGAGTCCTGGTTCAATGGGAACTTGAGGCCAATGGAAAAATTGTATAACTGGGGTATTAAACAGCTGCTGGGAGCTCGTATGACGGCGTGCACGGACGTTTGTTACGTGGAACTCGGGTGCCCGCCACTGAAATCTTTAGTACTAGCATGGCAGAGGAAGCTTTTCCAGCGACTGTGGGGGAAGAGGCGCGGTATGCCCGATGACCCGTGGGTGCGCGCCGTCAGGCTGACCATGGCGGCTAACACACCAACAAGTAAACACATTAAGAGTTTAATTAATAATTCTGTTGATGATGTTAAAGTCGGCATTGAATCTTTAAAGCAATCAATTTCTAACTCTACATCTTCTAGAAGGCAAATTTATAATGTGTTGAATCCTACCTTAACAGTTCACGAGATATGTAAATGTCGTGGTAAAACTAGTGAGGTACACAGAATGGCATTTAGTCGGCTGCGGGTAATGTCATAATCTGGCGATTGAGACGGGCCGTTGGAATCGGCGTGGACGGGGACGTCTCCCGGTAGCAGAGCGGCTCTGTCCCTGTGGTGCTGTGCAAACAGAGTTGCACGTACTGGAGGTGTGTCCACTGACTCATCACATACGTACAAGATATAACTTTACTTCTTGGAGTCAAATCATTGGTGACGATGATCAGTTTCCTATTGAGGAGATAGTGTATAAGGTCCTTTCCTGTTTTGGCTAGTGTGTAATATAATGTTTATCATAACCTATGTTATTTAAAGTATTTAATTCATTTTGTATGCTCATATTCTAACCATGATATATCATTGGGATTTTTTTTTATTTTCGTAAAAAAGGTGATTGGTCAAATTGTAGTTGTTACTAATCAGAAGTGTAATGATTTCTGTCTTTCATTAAGGCTATATAGATGCACTGATCAACCCTTTAATACTTCGCTTGTTTTATGGACCATAATTGTTTGCTAATATCTGATGTACTGTTTATCATGCTAAGGTTTAATGTTGCTTGAAATCCTGTATGTGTAAGTGGATATTGTGGTCAATAAATACTTACGTACTTACTTACTTACTTACTTACTGTGTCTATTTCATGGCTGGATTCAGAGATGCTTGAATGTGACGTTGGGGATGAGGTGAATGTTATCATTCAACTGTGGGTAATACTGGGCCCTATACGTCTTTGTCCACTACGTTTCATTTAAGTATCTATGAATCCAGTGATGAGAGAGAGAGAAGGGGAGGCGAACAATTTTTTTTATATGTACCTCATCCTTACCTATCTCCTTTGCATATTACACTTGAAAATTACTTTGTGTGTTAAATATATCCTTTTAATATCGAGATAATTCCATCTATAACTTACGGGAGGGTATTGAGAAGCGATGTCCATAATAAATCGCTAATGAGATGGTGTTGCGGAAACTTCAAAGCCACTTAGAGTACAAACCAATATCTCACGCAAACTTTCCGCCTCCTTCGTCTTCTCCTCCTCCTTCCTCTCACTCCATCAACTTAGGCTATGAACTGTACGAGCTCCGTCTGTCAGTTACTTTCATAAAATGCAGAAAACATTAGCCTGTAGATGACGGATTTCAGACTGACAGATGTTTTTATGACCGATTGCCTCACGTAATTGTGATTGGCTTTCCTAGGACGGAGAAGGAAAAGAGGGTGTAAAGTGTCATGTTTTCTTCCTATAATAATAATAATAATAATAATAATAATAATAATGATAATAATAATAATAATACCGGTTAATAAATGTTATAAGAAGTCATTCGTAGATTCAGTCAATTTTGTGATATACGAGAGAGAGAGAGAGAGAGAGAGAGAGAGAGAGAGGATGTACACAAATCTTGCCGCGTCTCCGGTCCTTGCGAAAATAATTCCAATGTTACGAGAGAGAATTCGGTCGTAAATTTATCTGTGAATCCCCAGTGTAAGAAAGTTACGGTATGTAGACTAGTGGGTCGTATATATAAGTGGCCTTTAGGATTTTGCAGCACTTCTTAAGTAGCTATTTATCCTGCACGTTACGACTTTGTACTGTATCCTCTTGTATGTTATCGATGCAGATTATGTCTTTAAAACGTACACACACACACACACACACACACACACACACACACACACACACACACACACACACACACACACACACACACACACACACACACACACTGCTCGATTGTAATATGCAGACTAAATCGCTAAGAAAAATCTGCTACAGAAATTTCTATGCCACGCCTCACACCATACAGCACACCATCTTGCAATCCTCAGCGTTCGTGCAACCTACAGTAGACAGCAACAACACAACATTGCAGCCGGATTCTCGTTTGCTTAGATTTCGTAACTCCTCATTCGATAAATTTTTGTATATACCCTCTCATATTGGTAGTGAAGCTGATTATAAGCTTTAACTTGGCCTAACTCTACTCCGCTTATTGTAACTTGGCCTAAAATTACCAGCTCCTCCATCTTGAAAATTGGCCTGTGACAAGAGTAACGCCAGAGAAGTTTCTAGTAACAAAGAAGTATTTTGGAAAGGATGTTGAGCAGTAGTGTTGTCTTCATCTGGCAGTGAGTTTCGGAAAATAAGATGCATAATGAAGAAAATCTGGGCCAAATTAAGGTGAAAGAACTAAAGTCGATATTAGCAAGATAGAAAGTAGCATAACACTCGTTTTGACAAATGGTTAAGAACCGATGGTGAAGAATAATAAAAGAACCGAATCTCTTACCTGATTTTTCTTCCCATCCAGTCTCACAAAGCAGCATACAGGAGACAATCACAGTGCAGGAGGCAAAATAAACCACCAAGGAAGAGTTACTACGAAACATCCTATTCCGGGGAGAGCACGGGCCAGCATCTCAGGTGTTTGACCATATGGAGATAATGACAAGTGAGAGACTGACTAGAGAAGTGTATGTGAATGATTTGCAGGGGGAGATGGAGGGAGGAGGCCAAGGATGAGACGGAGAGATGAGGTGAAATTATGAGAGGGGAGAGGGGAGTTTTAGGGAGGATAACCAAATGATAAAGAACAGGGCGAAGTGGAGACGGTATGTTTGTGGCCATCCCTTACAGAAATAGCTAATGCGTGTGGCAGTAGCTTGATAGATAAGATAGGTAAATAGAGAGAGAGAGAATCAGGTGCGTTGAGTTTATGGTCTGCTCCTGTGGAATACATTGGCCGTTTGATTACCCCAGCTTTACGCAGTGTGCCATTAAACTGAGCCACGGTCCTATACTATCTACGATCCTGAACTACAATAGCACTTATATTTTACAGTCTCATGTTCTGCGATCCTCATAATTTACAATCCCCATACTCTGATGTTCTCATACTTTACCGTTCCCTCAAAACTGCGATCCATCAGTACGATAGCCTTGCAGTTCGCAGTCCCGTCTAAACTGTGATCTCCTGGTGCAATAACATTCAAAATTTACAATCTCCTTTTATATTACGATACTTACAGTTGCAGGATATACCACTTCTGCGATCCTCAAAATTTACAATCCCTCTAGACTACTTCGCGATATGATTTACCGTCCCTGTATTCTACGATCCTCATCATTTACAATCACCATACTCCACGTTGATTATAACTCACAATCCCTCAACTTTGCGACCCTCGTAAATTACAGTCGCGTCTAATTAGTCACGTAAATCGCAGTCCCCTACAATCCCCTCCATTACCGAACTCCTCCTATAATTGTGGTGAACAGTAGGCACGATAGGAAAGAGAGAGAGAGAGAGAGAGAGAGAGAGAATAGTTGATTGTGATTCAGGCGGGGTGGGAATCAGGGACGGGTGACCTTGGGGAGCGTGCCTTCTCGATTGCCTGAGGTACACATGACTTGTAGCTTATTGTTTTCCTTTCTCAACGTACACGCACACATGAGGCATACATAAGAATATGCACATTGGGACATACGTACTGAGATATGGGATACTATACATACACACACACATGAGGCATACATAAGAATACGCACATAGGGACAAACATACTGAGAAAACTTTACATACGTGCACACAGTAAGCATACATAATACACACATTGGAACATACCCACATACACGCACACATGAAGCATACATAAGAATACGCACATAGATATAAATTTTGCTTTTCGTACACTGAGACGTAGCTACACATAGTACATAAACGCACATATTCACAAACGTAATTACATAAGCGCTGATCACTCACCCACATACTACATTCTCCTTTACACACACATACACAGAAACGCACAAGGACATGCGTACATACATACTGTTCACGTATACTGTAGGACTAGATGCGCACAACTCTCCCATTCTGCCGTTGCTTTCTTATCGTACACACACACACACACACACACACACACACACACACACACACACACACACACACACACACACACACACACACACACACACACACACACAAGCACTTTTATATACTTACAAAAAACACCAGTTAGAAAAAAAAAATCTTTCCATCTATATTGCAAACAGAGGAGCACAAACAGCCCCAAACACACGTTCAGGTACTCAGAAACGTGCCCACATCCCACATACTGTATACCGTAAGCAAATGCTTGCGTACTGTACTTGGAAATTACTAATGCAACACAGTGCATTTGGGAGTTAATTTGGTGGGCGTAGTGGAGAGAGAGAGAGAGAGAGAGAAACCCAACAACTCCGACGTGGAATAATGGAAAAACGAAAGATGATACGAGCGAACAAAGAAGCGAGAGAGAGAGAGAGAGAGAGAGAAACCCAACAACTCCGACGTGGAATAATGGAAAAACGAAAGATGATACGAGCGAACAAAGAAGCGAGAGAGAGAGAGAGAGAGAGAAACCCAACAACTCCGACGTGGAATAATGGAAAAACGAAAGATGATACGAGCGAACAAAGAAGCGAGAGAGAGAGAGAGAGAGGAGAGAGAGTGGAAGTGAGACAAAGGGAGAGAACAGTGAAAGCGGAGCGAGAAGGAGTAAAACAACAAGGGATTTCGTTTAAGTGGCTAGGAGAGACAATCCTACCGAGAACGACCCCATTCCTGAGCATATTCTGAACCTGTGCAAGGGTACTGAGCGCGCATCTGGAATTAGGGCAATACCAGGGTAGGCGAAACGAAAAAAAACGACACTTCCATACTGAAAGTGTGTTTGTGGTGGCAATGCATCGGTTTTGATATGTAGGTATAATTTCTTTCAGTTCATAGGCTATAATCCATGGCAGTATAAGGTCATGATTCATAAGATACTGGTAGATAATATGGGAATGTAAAAAATAATAATAGGTAGGCTAAAGCGCTTGACAGAATTCCATTAGCGGATGAGGGAACTTTTAGAACTTGGGTGACGGTAGGGCAGATTTTGGCATACAGTTTATTATTATTAGTTTTACATCATAATCTAGTTGTATATTTGGGTCTGGAAAGTGTGGCGAGTAATGCAGAGATAACTGGTGAAAAGCACAAAAACACAGCTTAAAGGCCGGGGTAAACACTTTCTTGAACTCAGTCTTGTTACATGACAACACCCAGTAGAGTGAAATGTTGTTACTCAGTGAAGACCACACACAGAGAAGTTTAGTTTTTACCAAATGGATTGGAACCAAGACTTTTGAAGATTCTATCTGAGAGTGAATGATAGTGTCGCGTATTTTATTGGGTGTTCTGATGTTCCCTCCGTACCTTCTACATCTAATATCTTCACGGTCAGGTCTTTAGATTATCAGACCACTTCAACCGGAGACGATTTTATTCCCATTTTATTCATGTTGTTTAAAGGTGATATTATTAAGCATCTTACAGACGTGTTGTGCAGAGGCCAATGGAGGCTGTATCTAACTGTTTCAGATGAAAAAGTGTATCCTAATGTGAAAATAATCTTCAGGAGATGGCAGGAATATAAGTAAAAATACATCACCAGACTGAAACGACTAAGACGAGGGTAACTTAACCAGAGTCTTACTTGAACTTATATGTATCTCGGATGGTTCCACTTTTCTCTCTTGATCCCGTAGAGGTTTGGAGGTTTCTCAGTGGTGAGTAAAATCTC